>NC_141056.1:28087029-28362029 GCF_041138505.1 Cibotium barometz | reverse complement strand
GATAGTGGTGCGAGTGAGCTCCTCTTTGGTTTCTACTCGTGCGGCTCAAGCCCCTTCTAGAGGTCCTCTATATGGAGGACCTCCGGGGAAGCTGGTGGTGGTAGAAAAGTGGGTGGTGCATGGTCCTTTACTGCATTATAAGCAGCTTACATATCTGTGGCGACAAGGCAAAGGCATATCTTGCATACGTGAGGCTTTTATCGGAGCTTGGTTACTCACCCTTGTGGTGGTGGTCAAGGATAGGAAAGGCCTCTTTTTAAGCAGCTTGACTGGGGTGTGGAGTATTGTTGGATGTGTGATGGGTTGGAGCACTACTTTTATTGGAGAATGGTTTGTTGATGTAGTGCACCTTCTGTTTTTTTTTTCCTTTTTTTTTGATGAATGGCCTTCAAGGAATTCTCAATCAAGGGACCATAGTAGCATCTAAGTTTGCTACCCCCATTGACGAAGCCTTGCATTTTAATGCCGCTAAGTTTCTCAATGCACGTTGATCCTCGTGGAGGAATGGTTCCAGCCCCTTATACTTGAGCTTGCATTTTTGGTTTTTGTGTTGTATAGGAGAACCATGTCCATGACTTCAATTATTTTATTGAGCTTTTCATCGAGCCATTCCTTGTGCCTCAACTTTTTGACTATCATGCCATAGATAACGCATAGTCAGGCTTCATCCAAGAATTCAAGTTCAAATAATCGGTTGGTCAACACATTTCCTGTGTATGTTTCCTTGATGGCAATTCTTAAGCTTGGTACCAAGAATTCCATAGGAATGACATCGCGTGTTCCATATGTTAAGTGGAAAGACGTTGTTTTGATGGGGCAAATTTGTAGGCCCAAAGAGCAAGGTAACTTCCTATTCCCAGTTATTGCATGAGGCTTCTACTATCTTAGTTAGGATTGCACAGACAATCTTATACTTTGCAAATGGCTGAGGAGACACTACAAGGTGTAGGGGAATTTTATCTTAGTTGTGAATACCAACGAATTGTTGACATTCATCACAATCTTTTACAAATTCAACTGCATCTCCAAACAAAGTGGGCCACCAACAAGCTTGCCACCATTAGAATGTTTTTGGTTGTGGTGTCGATGGAGAAATTTCCTCTAGTTACCCTGGAGTGGGCTTACTTAAGGATGTCGACATATTCAAATTCTTGAGGACAATGTCCCATGATTCCGCCGTCTTGGCCCAACTTGTATAGTTGTCTAGAAAATAGTTGGTATAGGGTTGCCTTTTTGATAAGGCATTGGGCTCTGTCATGATTGATGGGCCATCAGCCAAGTAATGGGAAACCACTTCCTCCCATTTTAGCTTAATGCAGAGTTTGAAGAGCGGGCATAAGGAAGTTTGTATTCTACTCCAATGCAGTTCTCTATTGGGGATACATGACAAGTGATTAGCATGCACATGTTGTGAGCCTTTTTGCATGGTCACCGCCCGTGAAATCAAACTCTAGAAGGATTAAGAGCCATTAGGTTATCCTTCCTATGGTGCAAGGCTTATTAACCAAGTAGAGAAGTGCATGATGGTCTACGAAGAATACAAATTTGTTGGATAGATAATGGTGGTATTTCTTCATGGCATAGACTATCAAAAGTCCTTCTCATTCTATGGTAGTGTAGTTTTGTTTAGACTCATTCAGCTCTGGCGCGCTGTCAAAGCTAACATGGAAATCCATGTTATGCTCTCCTGGTTGTGCCAAAATGTACCCAATTACAAAAGTAGAGGCATTTACATGCACATGGGAAATGACATCCTAGTTGGGAGATCGTAGAATTGGTGTGCTTGCTAGGGCTTTCTTGAGGGTGTCGTAGGCCTTTTAATACTTGTCTGTCTTTTTGACTCAAAGATGACAAGAAAGTAGCTAGGACAAGGGTCTCGCTATATATCTTGGTGTATAGGATGATAAATCATCTAAAGTACTCAACATGTCCCATGAAACAGTGGACATCCTTGAAGTTTGTGGGTGGTGGAAACTCAAGAAGTAGTTTCACCTTGCTTTCATTAGTGGAGATGCCATGTTTAAAAACAATGTGGCCTAGTATTATGTTGTGCCTCATTATACAATCTCATTGATACAATCCACATTTTTCTAGTACCTTATTAAAGCACCAAATATGTGCTTTCCATTTGGAATTAACACAAAGGTCATCCATGAAAACCTCAAGGAACTCCCTAAGGTATTCCTTTTATGTAGTGCACATAAGCCGTTGGAGTGTCGGGGGCATTAGATAGGCCAAATGACATAACTTTGTACACATAAGTGCCCCACTCTATGGAAAATACACATTTATGTTGATCATTCGAGTCTATTTCCACTTGGTTATAGCCCGAGAACCCATCAAGGAAGGTGTAGGCCTGCTCAGTGGTGAATGGTAATGTGGGTAATAGTTCTTCACTGTGGCTACGTTGACCTTTTTGAGGTTAATGCAAATTTCGATCTTCCCGTTTTCCTTAGGTACTATGACTATTGGGGATAACCATTTCGTGTGCTCTATCTTATAAATGCATTCAACCTCGATGAGTTTGTTAATCTCCTCCTTGACCATTCTAGAATACTTTGCATTCATATGGTAGGCTCTATGTCTTCATAGCCATGCTCCTTCCACAAATGGGAATGGTGTGCTTGACCACCTCTAGAGCATGCCTTGATAGCCATGCTCCTTCTGTAATGGGAATGGTGTGTTTGGCCACCTTCAGAGGTATACCCTTCTTGTTCGTATATTTCCAAGCAAGATAGTCTTGGAATTCTGTGAGTAGATTGATAAGTTATTTTTCTTCTTTAGGGGACAGGTCTTTCCCAATTTATATAGGTTTGGGATCCTCATCCGCTCGGTTGACCTCTTTGACCTCAGCATAAGGAAGGAAATTTATACTTGGAAGGAAAGGAAGGTAGAGACTCCAGCTATGTCTCTAGGTGTCTATCCACAACTTACATAGCTTTCGAGGCCAGTAATGGTGTATGGAATGTGTATGGGCCCCGTTGAGTGTGTTACTCTTCAGTCACTATCTTCAGTCACTATCCCAGAGTTTGGAGGCCATGGCCTCAAAGCTTTTTTCCTCATCCCCTAATCCATGTTTCAAGTTTTGTTTGGTCATGGGATGGATTGGTTCTTTCCCTGCTCTTCTTATGAGAGCAAGGTGAGACTAGTTTCTACATTGGTGTCCTCTCTAATGGTTGGACCACTAGAGATTCAGCCTCCATTTGAGCTTGGCATACTCTTACTAGTTCTTGAGATTCTTTAAGTCTTATTTTTTCCTCAATGGGATTGGGATACTCTGCTAGCTTCTTAGGCATGTTGCTAAGGTCTATGACTAGTTCCTCTAGGTCTCTAGTAGGCTAGGGTTTCACTTCTTCCTTCGAAGAGGATGAAGAGATGTTGGAAACTATGTCCTCTCTTGATCCCTCTTAAATTGTCACGTGGTCTTCCCCTTGTCTTATCTTCTTAGCTCTTCATCTTCTGGTCTTATGGGTAATTCTAGTTTGTTCCAAAAATTCATCGGTGGTGGCTGGTAGGACTAGGGCCAGCATATGCACCCTTTGAGTACTGGGATCTAGAGCCTGTCTAACTTCATAAGCAGCAGGTCTCCTTCTATTTTGCATTCTAGTCACAACATTGAGAGGAACCATTTGTAGTAGCCCATCCCTAACACTTAACAAATTAAGGCTCATACTTAGTTTGTGCTCATGGGCTGAACCTACATTGGATGCTCTTAATGGGAAATCCTTGTACATGTGATCAATGCCACATCCTGTGCAAAGTGGTACTGGATATGGGTGGGTTGATGTAGATGCCATAGTCTTCTTGATGGGACACTTTGCCACCCGATGGGGTCCCTTAGTCTTCTTAATGGGACACTTTGCCACGTGGTGGGTCCCTTGCAGTGATAGCATTGTAATGGCATATGGGTCCCTTGTAGTAGTGATAGCACTGTAATGGCATATGGGATCCTAGGGCATTGATATTCCTTCCCCTATTTGATTATAAGGGAGCAATATGTATAGTGTAGACATTATTGCCACCTTGAACATAGTGGCTTAGGATTTGACTTGGGGGACTATGAGCCTCTAGTGGTTCTAGGTAGTTAGCGTCCCCTACTTTTCCCTCTTCCTCGCCCTCAAGGATTTTCCTTAGGGTCAATTAGTTTATGGGGGTCACTCGAGGAATGGGTGGTTGTTATGGGAGGCTATAGTTTTGGGACTCTTAGGACTCCTCTTTGGGGCACATACTACCCTGGTGAGGTGTGTTGGCAACCATGGGACTTGCCGGTGGAGATGGTAATGCTAGGTGTTGGTCGGGTGGAACTGGTGTAACCATCAGTTACACCAGTTACCTCAGAGGCTCACCTCCAAGGCTCACTTTTGTAGCAATGGATAGTGTCATGATTTCCATTCTCATATAGTATACACACCAAATACCTTCTTGCCTTGGTATTAGGTATCAAGCGGCAACTTGAAGAGTTTGGTACATTGGTAAGCAATCCGGTCCACAAGCTACTTGGTAAATTGCCTTCTTCTTTCGAATCGTTCAAAGATAACATCTTTCTTCGAGTTCCTTTCCCTTCCTTTGAAGAGACTATGGGTCTTCTTCATGATAAGTGCCTTACTCCTCGCAAGCAAAACAAAAAGGACTCGGCTTTTGTAAGCCAAGGCAAGGGAAAAGGCAAAGGCAAGGGGAATGATCAACGCAAAGGCTCTAATTCCAATGCTAAAGATTCTTCAACCAAAGGCGACAAGGATAAATCAAAGGATTCTTCCAAGGAGTGCACTTTCTGTGGTCGTAGTGGCCATACGGAGGATCGTTGTTTTGCTAAGAAGGCGGCATCCAAGAAGGTAAAAGTTGAACTTGAATCCAAATCTAAGGGTTCTTCTACATCAACATCTTCTCACGACAAAAATAAAGACAAGAAGGAAGACGGTAACGCCAAGATTGCATATGTTGCTATGTCTTCTACTTCTTCATGTGACACATCACTTGTGGTAATCAAAGATCTTGATACGCATACTGTGGATGAGTGGATTGCCGATAGTGGTGCTACCTCTCACATGACGAATAGTTCTTCCTTATTGGAAAACTATAAGTCTATCTCTTCATCAGTACACATTGGTGATGCTTCGTCTCTCCCTGTGATTGGTATTGGTGATGTTTCTTTTGGAGATGCTATCTTACATGATGTTTTGCATGTGCCTAAGATGTCTGCCAACTTATTTTCTATCTCTAAGGCTACTTATAAAGGTCTTGGGGTTTACTTTGATGATGAAGTGATTGAAATCATTGATAGACAGTCATTCTTGTGTGGCACATGGTTATCAAAATGCTGGGCTTTATCATATAAGCTCTTTTACAGCACAGTTGCCACCACATGAGTCTCATCTTCATCAATTATTTGCTTCTCCTAAAGCACTTGTTTCTAATGAAGATAGTGATCAATGGCATTTCCGCTTTGGCCATGTTCCTCTTGCTACTTTGCAACATCTTGTCTCACATGACATGGTTACAGGTCTACCAAAGCTTCAGAAACCTCGCCATCATATCTGTTCTTCTTGTGCTCAAGAAAAGCAACATCGGGCTTCTTTTCCAGAGGAGGCTACTCATAGGGCCTCAAGTATGCCCAGAGGAGGCTACTCATAGGGCCACATGCATACTTGAGCTTATTCATACTAATCTTGGACTACACTATTTTCTTGGTTTAGAAGTGTGGCAATTTGCTTCTGGCATCTTTCTTTGTCAAAAGAAGTATACTTTAAGGTTGCTTGAGAAATATGGCATGCATGATTGTGCATCACTCACTTGTCCCATGGATCCTAATTCCAAATTATCCAAAGATGATGATTCTCTTGAGGTTGATTCTACAGAGTATCGCCAACTTATTGGTTCTCTACTTTATTTGGTTAACACTCGGCCAGATCTCTCCTATGCTATGAGTATTCTCAGTCAATTCTCTTCACAGCCTCGTCGATCTCATTGGCAGGTAGCTTTGAGGATTCTTCGATGTCTTCATGGAACTCTTGAGTATGGCATTTCTTATGCAGGTGGAGATACACTTATTGGTTACTCAGATTCTGATCGGGCAGGGCGTATTGATACTAGGCGTTCCATGTCAGGCTATTGTTTTATGCTTGGTAAAGGACTTGTTTCTTGGAAATGTCAAAAGCAGCGAATTACTTCTTCTTCATCGACCGAAGCAGAGTACAAGTCATATCTTGATGCCACTTCTAAAGCACTTTGGCTTCAGTAAATTCTGAATCACCTTGGATGTTCATCTACTCCGACACTCATCTACTCAGATTCACAGAGTGCTATTGCTTTAGCCAAAAATCCAGTTATTCGAGGACAATCCAAACACATTGATGTTCATTTTCATTTTGGATTTCTGAAGGTCGCATTCAGCTTGAGTATGTCCTACCAAGCCTCTTCCTCGACCTACCTTGGATTATCTTCTTCAGTGCGTTGGCATTGGTCCTCCCATCTGGACCTGAAGAGGAGGTGTTGGATAGGTGTCATCTTCAGATGGTGTCACGCTAGTGGCACACTCTTTAGCCTCTAGGCATTTTGGGGATTTATAGCATTCATTTCCATTTTTTCCTATTTACACACATTTTTGGGTGGAGGAACTTTCCTGTATATATGAGGCATTGTAGTTCATTTCTAATGAAGTTGGCTAGTGGTTCATTGATGAGTTCTTGAGTACATTGTATCTTCTCTCATCTCTTCTTTCTCACAAGACTTACTTGATGCAACCATGGTAGATTTCTTTGTTGGAGGGGGCAAAACACCGACTTCTTGAGATTTTGTGTTTCGCTTTGTGTTTCATGCTGTTGTTGCCGACTGAGGGCTGTTGCCTATAGGTCTTGCTTCCTGCTTCCTCTTCTCATGGGTCCCCCTCCCCATGTTTGCCTCTAGGGCCCCACACGAGCTAACTGTACAAAATCATGAAATGGAGTTCTTCTACCTTCAACGTATGGCCATATGAGTATATCAAATTATTAAATGAAAATAAAAGACCTTTTTTAATCAATTTATATCAATATATAAAACTTTATATCAATTTATAGTGCTAACATTTTTTGCTAGCAAATTCATGCTAACTAACACCAAAAGTGTAACAGGTTAAAATGCTTCCACCCTTTACTAATTCTAGGCATGTGCACAAGCATGGTAAGAAATTGTATCCACCCAATATGTTTATACTTTTTGAAAACTTTGATTCGATACAACACTTGGATGTAGGAAAACAACACGTCAAAGACATCAATGTGTACCTAGCACCACTCACCGTCGTCAAAGATTTACAACAACTATGGAAAGAGATAAAAGTGCTTAACATATCCAAGCCTATAGATGAACAAAGCTTTGAGGTTCACAACATTCTAACATGCACTATTCAGGACTATTTACCTACAGTTATTCTTCAGGTACATGATTAGATTCACTTTATTTGGATTTAAAATTGACATGTAATAACAATTTCACTAAGATTTTGATTATTCATATGTCTATCAATAAAAGTTTGCAAGGCATGTCCTCCATGTGGGGATTGGATACGATCCAAATATAGCAAGAATCTTAACAAGAATATATATCTCTAACATAGAAGATTTTTGCCTGAAGGACACTTATTTGTGATTAAAAGAACAAGTAAGACATTTCAATAGAAGGATTGAGAGTGAAGTGTGTTCTATATACAAATGACTCCTATGGATTGGTACAAAACATGGACAATTGGGCCTATTATAGATCCAAAAACTTTGAACTCACAAGCGAGGAAGATGCGGATTGTCATAGAGACAGAGGGAAAAAATTGAAGGCACTCGAGATTTCAATATGGTATAATTTGGAATATTGAAAAAATTGAAAATCACACATCTTCTTGACCCCATGCATGCTTTCAAAAATGTTGGACACTCACTTTGGAAACATCTTATGGGTATCAAAGATACAGAGGCTACGAGGGAAGATTTAAAGGAATGCCATGAGGCCAACCTTATCTAGGAAAGGGGCTACTTTAGGTAATTGGAGTATAGCTTGGAATTCGGTCAATGGGTAGGTGACCTTAAAAAAGCTACCAGGGGAGGATGAATTTGGACTTTCTAGAACAGTACTTGCAAATAAGTAGCCGTACACACCAGCTCTACCCTCCATGGGGAGGACTCTAAGTGTGGGGATCAGTGTACTCACTCAGTGTGGGGAGCCAAAATAAGTAGCTTGGCAAGGATGGTGAGGGACACCCTATTGTGGTAGTCCTAGGCATTTTGGTGAGTGAGGAAGGCAAGTAAACAAGCTAATGGCACACATTCTGGGATGACTATGTCATCAGATTTAGCCCTACTGGAATTAAGGCCATCATTTTGGTGATTACGTGTGCTGAACCTTGGTCATGGCTCCCTTCCCGCTATGGAAATTGGATGTGCGGGGGACCAGGAGATATAGGGCTCCACGCACGAGGATCTCGGTGCGAGATTCAACGAAGTGGCCCATTCGACATCTCAGCCTCCCATGAATTATCCATATTATGGTAGGACTCAATGAAATGGAGGGTAAGATGGAGATCTGGTCTCCATGGGGATAGGTTATGGAATGCCGTGAGGCCGTCCTTATCTAGGAAAGGGGCTACTTCAAGTAATTGGAATATAGCTTGGAATTCGGTCGATGGGTAGGTGACCCTAAAAAAGCTACCAAGGGGGGTTTTGATTTGGGCATGGAGGAGGAAACCTGGGATGGTGTGAAACATTTTTGGGTCAAGGGAGAAAGAATTTTCTCCCGAATCGTGTGAGGGACATTTTGGTGAATTGTGTGAGGGACATTTTGGTGAATGGATCTGGAAGATTAGAGGCTGCTTTCTGGGCTCCTGAGACAAAGGGGTGATGAGGTGGATGATGCGTGTTTTAAAGCTCCTTATGCATAAAAGTTCCTTATGCACATTGGATTAAGCCCTTATGTTGTGGGTAAGTGCGTGGTTGCTATGTGGTGAGTGCATGCTTGGGAGGTGTTTTAGACTATCTAGGAGGATGAATTTGGACTTTCGAGGAGAGTACTTCCAAATAAGTAGCTATACACACCAGCTCTACCCTCCATGGGGAGGACTCTAAGTGTGGGAATCACTATACTCACTGAGTACGAGGAGCACTCTACCCACTTAGTGTGGGGAGTCAAAATAAGTAGCTTGGCAAGGATGGTGAGGGACACCCTATTGTGGCAGTCCTAGGCATTTTGGTGAGTGAGGAAGGCAAGTAAACAAGCTAATGGCACACATTCTGGGATGACTATGTCATCAGATTTAGCCCTATTTGAATTGAGGCCATCGTTTTGGTGATTAGGTGGTGCTGAACTTTGGTCATGGATCCCTTCCCACCACTATGGAAATTGGATGTGCGGGGGACCAGGAGATATAGGGCTCCACACACGAGGACCTCGATGAGCAAGATTCAACGAAGTGGCCCATTCGACATCTCAGCCTCCCATGAATTACCCATATTATGGTAGGACTTAATGAAATGGAGGGTAAGAGGGAGATCTGGTCTCCATGGGAATAGGTTATGGAATGCTGTGAGGTTGACCTTATCTAGGAAAGGGGCTACTTCGGGTAATCGGAGTATAGCTTGGAATTCGGTCGATGAGGGGTTTTGATCTGGGCATGGAGGAGGCAACCTTGGATGGTGTGAAACATTTTTGGGTTAAGGGCGAAAGAATTTTCTCCCGAATCATGTGAGGGACATTTTGGTGAATGGATCTGGAAGATCCAGAGGTTGCTTTCTGGGCTCCTGAGAGACAAAGGGGTGATGAGGTGGATGATGTGTGCTTAAAAGCTCCTTATGCATAAAAGTTCCTTGTGCACAATGGATTAAGCCCTTAGGTTGTGGGTAAGTGCATGGTCGCTATGTGGTGAGTGCATGTTTGGGAGGTGTTTTAGATTATCTAGGAGGATGAATTTGGACTTTCTAGGAGAGTACTTGCAACTAAGTAGATGTACACACTAGCTCTACCCTTCATGGGGAGGACTCTAAGTGTGGGGATTGTTGAAATTAGGGCATTGTGATGAGCTATGGTGGATCAAACACTAGAATCAACATCATTAACAAAGTGATTAGCAAATAATTAAGACGTAATTAATGGGTAATTAAGACATAATTAGTAGGTGATTAACAAATAGATTAATGTAGGCATGGATACTCAAAAACTAGCAATTTCTCATTAGGGCAATGCCTCAATTTATAGAGTTTACATCAAGCATCAAATCCCACTGATTTCTCCATGATTCACTCCACCTCTTTTCCATGATTCTCTCCACCTCTTCACTTTTCCCAGAATATCTCCTAGAATATCTCCACACTTCCCAGAATATCTCCACACTTTCTAAATCTTCTCATGCTACCCTTTATTCTCTCCCAGTAGATTCTTCTCACCTTTTCATAGATTCTTTCATATTTACTCATTCTCTTTTACAGCCTCTAACCAAGGGCTTGTTCCCGCACACACCCTATTCACTTGTATATTTCAACACCTCCCCTCAAGTGAATACTCCTAGTACACCTAGACCCTATACCAAGTTTGCCTCCCCTTACTTGATAGTCCCCGCGACTAGTGCCTAGCACACCTCCCCTCAAGTTATCTTAGCACACCTAGACCCTATATCATGTTTCTCTCTTACTTGATAGTCCCCGCGACTAGTGCCTAGCACACCTAGACCCTATACCAAGTTTGCCTCCCCTTACTTGATAGTCCCCGCGACTAGTGGCTAGCACACCTCCCCTCAAGTTATCTTAGCACACCTAGACCCTATATCATGTTTCTCTCTTACTTGATAGCCTGCGAGGACGACTAGTGCCTCGAGTCCCTAAACTTATAGTCCTTGACACACTTTCTCTGTATGTGTCCAAGGCTTACTATAGTTGCCCGCGACCTTGACTAAAGTGCTCACACATACATCTCTCTACCACGTGGCCTACATCATCGGTGACTCAGAGGTGGTTTTACTTTGTTGGGGCAGGTTATATTGGGTTGTGGAGTCTCTCTCTCTCTCTCTCTCTCTCTCTCTCTCTCTCTCTCAGAGATTTTCACATGGCTCCTCACTCTTTGGAGCCTCACATCTTCTCTTGTCTTCAGTCTTCTTGTCGTGGCAGCTTCTCTCCACGCGTCTGTCTCTTCTTTCAGTCTTCTTGGGGCAGCTTCTCCTCTCATGTCCATGTCTTCCTTCAGCTTTTCTTCTAGATCTTCTTGGTGTGGATTCTCTTGGAAAGAGATATTCTTCTTCTTTCATGGCTGGGGCCATGAGCTTGTCCGTCAGGTCTTTTTGCTCCATCTGAGCTTGTCCGTCAGGTCTTTTTGCTCCATCTGAGCAACATGTTCAAATGATTTGCTGACAGTTCCTTTGGGTTTTTGATGTTTATCTTGTATCATTATGCAATGCAAACCCAAATTTATGTGGGAGGTCTTACCTCTTGCCTTATTCTGGACAAGGGCAGTGTTTGATCCCATTTTTACACTGATGCAATGTGCCCAATACATAATGCGTATAGCATTCATTCTCATGCACATTCCTAAATGCAACTCTGGCTATGAATAATCTTGATTTTGAGTGAGATTTACAGGCATTAACCAAGGATTAAATGCAAAATGATGATTATCACAAATTTATCGGCATAATTTTACCAGAAATTACATTAAATCAAGGGTAACTAATTTGTACGGAATGGTTGGAGTATCAAACCAACTCCGAATTAAAATCTGAAGTTATAGGGATCTGTATCAGATACCTAATGGTTAATTTGAACCCTCAATTGTACCAAAATATAGTGATTAACACTGATTAATCACTGATTAGCAAATTAATCCACTATTTTGTGTGCAAAAAATAGAGTATGCGGGGAGTCCAGATCTGGTGCCTTAGAATTCAAATGAGCTCAAATGCTTTCAAAGCCATCAATACTGGCAGAGTCGAGGGGTTTATGTGGCAAGAAAGAGGATGTGGAGGTCCTACACAAGTTTCACCAAACAACACTTACCTCAAGATATATGGCATTAATAAAAACCAGTGTGCATGTGTCCAAAAATAGTGTAGTGCAAAACATGCATATAGCCTCTCTCTCTCTCTCTCTCTCCCTCTCTCCCTCTTCTTGTCTCCTAAGCTTTCCTTTTGCCCGCACAAAGCCTCTCTTTCACATAAAGGAAAGGGCTTGAAATGTGCTGACCATGTTGATGTTTGGAAAGAGTATAATAGCCACTAAACAAGGTTTGTGTACATTAACCCTACAATAAAATGCACACACTATCATGGCAACATGAGAGAAGAAGGTTAATGTGGCATGCGCATGAGCAATCATTGACCTTGATAGTTAAGAAAATATCACGCTCTCTTTTTGACTCTTTATACATACACACTCTCAACCATTCCATACATAAAAGAACACAAGCATGAAAACCCCAAGTGATTTAACAGTTTATCTAATTATATTGGTCTTAATTTTTCCCCTTGTCACCCTCCCTCAACCATTTCTTTGATAGAAGAAGACAAGCATGAAAACCCCAAGTGATTGCACATTTAACAGTTTATCAAATAGACGAAAATAGAGCCTCTTCTTTGCTCTTTTGGCATCCTCCTCTAAATTTGCAAGGTTGCTTGCTGAATAGAATGTATTAAATGCCGGACTCTACCCTATAAAGTACGTAGACAATAGATGGTACAAAGGGCATCATAGGGGGGGTGTTGTAAATCCCTTCCGATTGGTGGTCAAAGCCACACTATGTCAAAGAGGTAATCTAAAGCATAATGAGTTGTTTTGGGGCTGCATATACTGGCATAGAAACATCTCCATTCATTCATTAGGGCCAAAAACGGCTAGAAAAGGGCTGTTTGTTAATCTAAGGATTAAGAAATTATCCAATTGTGAATTGACACGTATACAAAAGTATGGCATTCTTGTCTCCTCCAAATGTCTTCTTAACGGTCCTATTTTAGTGGCGAATGGCTAAAACGGCTAAATTTAGACGTTTACGATGGCTAACATTAAAGTTTGGGTCCAAAATAGTGACATCTTGTTCTATTTTTTATTTCAAAAAATCAAGCATGAAGATACGAAATCCTCTTTTCAGGCCTTGAAAACAACGCTATTAATGACAAAACACCAAATTTTTTCAAACGTCTACTTTCCACCTTCCCTTCATTTTGGCATATGGTTTATTCTCCTTTCTTTGCACTTTCAAAAGATTCACTATTCAAAAGATTCACTATTTTTCTCTTATCTGTGAGCTTCTATGGCGTCCTCACGTCGTCCTTCTCATAATATAACTTCTTGTGATTTTCATAACACGAGAGAAGATGGTGTTTGGAAACCCATGTCTTTTCGTGTGAATGATGGGGTAACAATGCTTCCCTCTTGCAAAGGTGCCCATAGGGTGAAAAGAACCAAGCGAAATGAAGTGAAATCCCATTGGAAAGGTCGTGTTCTTGCATTCAAAGTGACCGACAATGGCTGGCTTGCAAAAGTTCAACATGTCTACATGGCCAAAGACATGGTGTTGAACTTGGATGAACATCCAATTCTCCATTCTTACTGTAATTCAACAAAACTTTATCTATTTGATACAACACAATATTTCTCTTTCTGATATATTTGTTGTTTGTTTCATTTCAGTTATCTTTCCGTCAACAGCTGTGGAGTGGCAGCCTGTTGAGAGCTTAAGTGGCACATTCAAAGCAATTCACAAGGGGATTGCAGATGTCATGTACGCAGACAAACCACCTTCATTTTACAAATCAGTGGATTTATTTGTGTATTTTGCAGAATACAGGGTTCCATCAAGAGAAGGTGTTCATGGAGAATTATATGGCATACCTATTCCCACATTAATGTCACTAGAATGGGAAGTTCCTGATCCAAATACCATAACAAGCTTCAAATCCAAAATCAAAGATGATATTCTTAAAGCTATGTCTCCTGGAAGGATTTCAAGAAGGATAAAAATTCAATGGTTCTTGCCTATACATGTCTTTGTGGCATGTTTCAAAACAATGGAATTGGAGAGGACAAGAACGATGTGGCTTAATAGAAGACTATCTCTGACTGATCTGGACACTGTTCTTGGAGAAGGATGGAGTACCAAGGAAACTTTTCATATGGGGGACAATATCAGTTGTAGAGTAAGCCCAAATTCTTTGTCCATCTCATACCAACTGTGTCGCCAATCCCTAGTTTTGGGCTATGACTATAGGAGATGGAAAAGCAAGCTTGGTAGTTGGGTCCCTTTGGATTCTGAAGAGAATTGTCCAGAGTTTGAATTTAACATCATAGTCCATCCATTCATAGATCCCAGGAAACTCATAGTAACATCAAACTGGCGACTACAACATGTTAGAGAGTCGCTTGAGTTTCTGGACGAAATATCACCTGAATATAGATTCAAAGTAGATGATATTGTTGTCAGTACAAGGATGGAGAGTGTAACCTCATGCATCACATGTCTTCCCCCAAAAAAAGTTGTATTTGAGCCACTTGCAAGGGCAAGTTTGTATAGTTGAAAAGGATTTCTCCAATAATGTAATCAATATATTCTGCTAGATTTCGTCTTGACTTCTTCACAAAATTGGTTAACAAATTGTTCGCGACACAGAACAAGGTTTAACAGTTGAATATCAAATTATTGATACTGAATTTAAGTACAGAATATTGTCCCAAAAAGGGTGTGTTCATATGGACAAAATGAACAAAACAAAATCCAATATGTGGAATCACTCTACAAAATCAACTTTCCTTTTGGCATGAGATGACCCTGCATCTTTAGAGAATCTTTCTCTCTTCTGTTTGCTTCGATCAAATTTTGCTGATTGAGGTTCAAGTTCTGGAGTTTTCAGCACTTGAGGTGTTGGAGAGGAAGACTTTAGAGTGAATTCCCCTAATGGTGGTAAGTTGGGCTCCTCTCTGAGACCTTCACGTGTTGGCGAGGGAGATTTGGCAGTGGGGTCTGGTTTTGGAGAAGGTTCTTTGGAGGTTGGCCTTGGAGACTTGGCAGTCTTCTTGGGGAACATGAACAAGAAATTTAATGGAGAGCCAACATTTGCCCTCTTACTACCTTTGTTGGATAAACGACGCTTCTGAATTTCAAATTTCACTGGTGAGTGAAAAGGAAGACCTTTAGTAGCACTCCTCTCTTTGACAGGGGTCTTCTCTTTGATAGGTGTCTTCTCTTGAGCTGGAGAAGAGCTCTTCTCTTTGGTAGGAGGACTAGGGATTTTCTCTTTGATAGGAGTCTTCCCTTGAGCTGGTGAAGAGCTCATCTCTTTGGCAAGAGGGCTAGGGGTCTTCTCTTTAGCAAGTGGGCTAGGGCTCTTCTCTTTAGCAAGAGGGGTAGGGATCTTCTCTGTAGCCTGAGGGATCTTTCCTTTAGAATGGCTCTTCTCTTTAGAATGGCTCTTTTTCCCCTTGGAAGATCTGCTCTTAGTAGGGCTCTTCTTTCTCTTCTTCTTCTCTTTGGCAGAGGTCTTTTCCTTTTTGAATGCGTCATCCTTGTCTTTGCTTTCCTTCTTCTCCCTTTTCCTTTTCTTTGAAGTTGTATCCTTGGCTCCTTTATTAGGTAGAAAGGGAGAATCAGGATCATATGGATTGATGGATCTGCTTAAAACCATGGACACTGCCTTCTCCCTTACCCAACTTACCCAAGAATCTGGATACTCATGCAACTAAGACAAAAGAAAATAAGAAAGTAAGAAAATAGGTCACTAAATGTATTCACTAAATCAATCAATGGTTTTCATTCGTGAACTTACAGTAAGTGTTGTCATTCTAAATCTTGACTCAAGATATCTCCAAGCATTAGCAAGTACCATCCATCCACAAGATGTTGAGTCTTTCTGCAAGGGAACTTCCTGATTGAAGTACTTAAAATCTTCAAGTTTGTAGTCTACATAGGTAGAACCTAGAAAACTCAAGATAAGTTTGGCAGCACTGCAAGCATAAAATATTGAGGGTTAACCAAATATTTGAAATCATGCAAGAAATTGTTCTGGAACATAAACCATGGAAAAGTTGATTCTTACATTTTACTTCTCCCATGAATGGATGCCAAAGAGTTCATAAAGTTCACATCTCTATCCAATAGATTGAAGATAATAAGACTCCAATGGCCTCTGTGATAATATGAATACTGAAATTAGTTATGAATACTGTCATGTCTATTATAGGCAAAAGATAATTGAGTATGAGTCTTACACTTCAACATAAGGGTATACAATGTAATTGCAGGTAAGCATATCAAAGTTTTTGAGCAAACTTGCAAGATCCCCTTGCCTATTGAAAAGGCACTGTGTAACAAGGGGATCAAGAATGGTCACTTGCACAGCCATTGATTCATGAAGATTCCTCATAAGACATCTGGAGACACAAACAAAACATGTCAACAAAATATGGAGTCTGAGAAATTCATCAAGAAAACAAAAGCAAATCCACACAAACCTCAGACAGATGAAGAGGACTGTGTCAGATATCTCAATATTGTGATTCACAAGCATACTTGTGTCCTCAGGGGCAATGTCACAATAAACCTCATCCTCTCCATGCATGGACACATCTACTATCATTTGACCTGTCACATTCTGATAAAGCTCTGAATTGGATGCATGGAGAATTTCAGCTTGCTGAGAAAGAATGGCATCCTCTGAAATCTTCTCCTGCTCCCTCTCTTTTTCAACTTCTTCTTTGATATCCTGAGCTTTTCTTGTATCATAAGAATGAGAAATATCTTCAATAACAACTGATTGCTTGGGTTGCCTTGCTGGAGGGATATTAAGAATTTCAAAAGCTCTCATATCTTGACTTGGAATAGGCTCCAAAGCTTTGTCAAACTTATATCTAAGTCTGGACACAAGCACAAAATCTTTGCTCATAAGAGTGATCCTATGAGCAAATGCAGCAGCAATGTAGCCATCATTCATAAAGTCGATTAAAAAATCTTCAGCAGCCTCTTGAAGACACATGAGGGCCTGGGTCTCCCATCGCACTTTCTGAAGATTTGTGTTTCTCATTTTGCCAACTAACCTTTCTGATATGTCCCTGACAACCCGAGTAAATGGCAGTCGAGGGATGAGAAGACTAGTAGATTTCTGTGCTGCTCTTATCTCTCTTAAGGACTTCACCTGATAATTCAATCTCTTTCTTGCTGTCGCCCTCGCACGAGGCTTTGGAAGAGGCTTTTCTTGTTTGGAAGGTCCTGGTTTGTCCTCAGCTTTTTCAGTCTCCAAAGGTGGGCAGACTTTCCTTGCAGTCTGTTTTGTCCTTGCCATTGAAGCTTAAAAAAAGAGACCAGATGAAGAGATTTGTATAATAGGACAAAAAAATAAGGTGGCCCGAACGAAGCGATAGAGCGAATCCAAAGATAATGGAAAGTGATAATCGCTTGATTCAGGAAATTAAAAAAAGTAGAAGTCCCGAACGAAGCGATGAGGCAAATCCAAAAATCTCGGATGAGCGTAATCGCTTGATTCGGGCAGGAAATGTGCAACCGCTTGATATGGGAAAGAAGGACGGAACGAAGCGATTAAAGGATTCCGAATGTCCTAGAAATGTGCATATTTAAGGTGTTTTAATCACGCTACATATATTTTTCAAAACTCTCTTTCAATTTTTTCCCCCAGTTTTGGACCACTTAATTGCGTCAAATCAAGCTGTGCATCGTATTCTCTTCCTAGCCCTATTTTGCAAAACTCAATATTTATTTTGGGACCTTGGAATTTTCAAAGCCCGCACCAAGCGATAGAGGCATTCCAATTTTTTTAGACCTTTCATTTTCGCTTCGTTCGGGCTCATCAGAAATTTTCAGGCATTTTTCTCAAATATCTCAATGAGTAAAAGTGTTGCGGGTCGACATGAACTTGTTGAAGAAAGCCCAAGTGAGAAACTCTTGAATGCTATTTTGCAAGATGGTCATGATATGAAGATATACGTTGATGCAGTGGAGATATTCAATCCAAGGTTTTCTCTTTCAAATGTTTTGTTGAAGCTAAAGGACATTCTTGAAGATGAGTACAAGCAATTTGAAATGTCAATTCAAGCTCATTGTTTTCGTATCGGAGACCATGATTTTTGTCACCTTACAAATTTTACACAGCTGTCTGTGGAGAAAGCCAAAGTTACAAAGAGGTTCAGTAGATTTTCAAATAGAACCTCTTTCACATGCCCTTCATCCATTTCTTGTCCAATCCATAAAAAGCATTGCAACCTTGTCCCCAAGGATGTCTCCTTTCTTTTCTTCCTATTTTTGAAAGCAGAAATACAGGATAAAGAGCAACAACCAGAAATTGATGCAGAGAATGAGGAAGAAAACTTAAATGTCACCACAGTTTCAAAGTTAGAGAAATGTGAGATTTTAGAAGAGGAAGAAATTGATGTTCAAGCTGAGGAGAGAGAAAGTGCCAATCTTGATGTTGCAGAATTTAGGGCTTTCACTATTACTGAAGAGCCCTCAGAGGAAGCAAGCATATCTGAATCCTCTGTTACTCTTCCAAACCTTCCTTTCTTCTATATCAATGAGAAAGATTTTATTCCTCTGTCCTATCTTCAATGTCTCTTCAATATCAGAGAAGATTACTCTATTGCAGCAATTTCAGAAGCTTGTGAAGTGGCCAAAGACTTTATTGATACAGAAGTAGAGTCAAAGGAAGAGTTTTTGGCACTTGATTTGCAAACATCTGACCACTCATTTATCCCTGCTAATGATGCACTTGCCTTGTGCCTTAAAAAAGTGGAAGAGGGGAAACCTTCCTTGAGTGATGAGGATTTTGAGAACAGGCTTATTGAGTTAGGTATTGAGTCTTTTGGCATAGATTTCAAGCTTCAGGCAGATTCTGATAAAGTGGAAAGGGTTGGCTCATGCAACTTGATGAAAGACAAAGTAGTAATTGAGGATGAGTTGTAGAAGGTAGCTTCCATTTAATCTTTTGTTAAATGTTATTGTGATTGTAATTTTTTTAAATTGAGGTTTTTGTCTTGCAGATTGAATTGCTTAATAAGGATGATTTTCTAGGAAGAGCTAGAGGCAGTAGAGTGAAATCTACAGACACTAGGTCAAGAAGGCCTCCATCTGCTCTCATGCACTACTTGCCTACATTGGATAAGGCTGTGTTCTGTGCATTCCACATGAACTTCTCTGAAGATGCTGAGTTGCCAATATTTGCCTTGAAGGTGTTGTCAAGGTTCATGGGATATACTCCCCTTCAAATAAATGCTAACAAGGTTTTGCTTCTGGAGAGAGCTGCCGCTCTTAGAATCTTTGGATATGCTGCAGGTTTCAATGCCTCAAGAGCAGGATACTTTCTTTGCTACTCTAGCTATGCAGCTGCAGCTGAGGTGTCAGATATCAATCTTCTTGGAGGTTATAGAAGGAGAAAATTTTTGAGATACAGAGGTGACATGCCAAGTAGTCCCAAGAGAATCAAAAACTAATGTACACAATATTTTGCAAGGCCCGATTATATTTCAGCAAATATTTTGTTAGAGGTGCAAATGTGTTAGTAATCATTAGTCTCTTTCTTGAGGTGTTGGTGTAGTTTCAGATTGCTGGGTCTTTGATCTCATCCTTTGTAATTGCCTCCTGTAGAACCAATTGAATAATTCTTTAAGTGCATTGTTTCTTCTTTGTCCACCTCCTCCTCTTCGGGTACATCTAAAAAAGGAAGTTCTCGCTTGATAATGAGACTTTTTCATTCCTTGTGTATTTCATGTTGCAAGTGGTCCTTCTGTAGCAAAATATGGTCCATGCAAGTAAAGAATATGCTACAAAGACAAATTTTGTTAGTACATTTAAGAAATTACAAGTAATAAGTCTGGACACACCAATTTATAACTGTTTTGATAAGTCTGAACACTCACCAAGTAATAAGTTATGTCTTTTTCTCCCCAGGCATCTATGATAGCTTTGATCAAAAGCTTTATTGCTTTTTTGAAATCATCTGCATAAGTATTTGAACCAACTTGTTGTCTAAGGACTTTGAAAAAATTGTCGAGTTTTTTCCAAACTTCCATACGTTTGTTGGCTACATCTGGTCTACTTTTGACATTTGTGGTGATGACACATAGCTGTTTCCAACAGTTCCACATTGCGTTGACTTGTTTGGTGTCATGGTTGCTTAAAAATCTTCTCGCTTTTGCTCCTCCCATTGAAACATCTTGCAGAACATCACCTGTACCTCCAGAAAGAACAGGATCTTTTTTAAGATGCACTTTCCCACCATGAAAACCCATTTGAGAGAGTAAGGCTTCGCACTTTTCTATGCACTCATCTGCAAGTTTAGTCGGCTTAATAGAATATGCATAGTCCAGATGAAGTTTGAGCAATTTGTCCAAGATTCTTATCTCTGCATGCAATGTACATATATGCACATTTTTCAAATGTATTGGTAGAATTGGATCCCATATTTTAATAGAAGTTGGATAATCGACAACATTCACATTATTTCTGGATGGTGGTTTTTCAATCTCATTTTTTGCAAGACATTCTCTTGTCCCTGTGCTTGCCATGCAATAAAGACATGGATATTTGGTATTTGCTCCTCCACATACACCAAACATACACTTCAACGCCTTGAGGTCGGCACTCAAATGCCATTCCACAATGAAATCACCTATGTCGTCAACATGAAGGTGTTCACCTATATTTTGGCTCTGAATAACTGAAGGAATGTCTGTTTGTGAGAAGAGCCACTTTAATGTTTCATGACTCTCTACTGGTACCTGAGCTGATCCAATCCACCATAGCTCCATTTCTGATTGAGTTTTGTGGTGTGGAGAATCAAGCTTACCTTGACTATAGTCCAATGCTTTATTCATTAGGGATATAGATATTCTTTCCATTTTTTTGACATTTTTGGATTTGAGCTTCATCTAATTTTAAAACAAATACAAGTTTTCCTTCACAATCTATTTCTCTTATGTTGTAATATCTCACCATAAAAGATTGGACTTTTCTAATGTTCATCCAAATATTATTATAAACGTTGTATTCAAAAGATGATTTTTTTTTGTCTCTCATATGGCATTGTTCCCTCAATATGGAAATACTCTCCGAAATGTTTAGAAATTTCCTCATTTAACAGAGTTCTATATTTTCCAACATTGTGAGGTCTAGGCAACCCAAAAGCTTTGATTTTGTAATACTTAAGGACCCTGAACCAGGTTTTAGAGATGGCTCTGTATCCCTTTCTACTCACTCCCACTGTGTCACAAACTTCTTGCATTTGGGAAGGCTGGACTAATAAGTCCATATCTTTTAATAGATGTTGAAAGACCAGTTTTTTTTGAGTTTGATTTTCAGGAAGTTCTAAAAGTTTCAAGATATCCGACCTATTCATAAGCTCATTCAAAAATCTTACCCTTTCCTGAGCATTAGACATGTCAAATCCTAGAAGGTTAGTAACATGATCTCTTACAAGTTTTAACCTTTTTTTTCTTTGTCCAGATCTCTCTGTTAAGTTAACTACATCCCGCATTCGTTTTACTCGTGCTCTTAATCCTATTGGAGTTTCTTTTAAGGTTTTCAATTGATCATTTTCTTGTTTCAAAGACACTATTTTGTTTTCAAGTTCTATAATTTTTGTTGCATTCAAAGATGAAGTATTTTGAAGATATGTAGTATATTCTGCATAATTAATATGTGATTGAGATAGTCTTGAACTATAACCAAGTAAGCCATCCTCCCCATCACCAACAAATCTAATCAAATCATGTGGTGTGTGAAAAGAAGGATACCTTCCTGTTTTGGGATCCGGTGGATATAGACTTCCATCTGTCCATAGGTCAATATGCTTCTTTCCTTTGTTGCGAAGATGTTGAGCTTCATTTGCACATGAAAGGGATCTTTGGTAGACACTCCGTGTAGTTGCATACTCTTGGTTGAGCTTGATATTCAAATGAAACTTACGATTAGATGTATCACTCATTACTAACAGAGCAAAAAATATAAGCAGAGCTATTAGATCATGAGAGACACAGAAGAATGAGAATGAGATGTAGCTTGTGAAATTTTTAGAGAAGCAGAGGAGTGAAATTTTTTTGGAGAATGGATAAGAGCGCGTTTGGAGAGAATGGTCATTTTGCCACGTAGTCACTAAAAGAGGACAAATTTCGAGACGAGCCATTAAAGAGTAGCATGAAAACGATATATTTTTTTAGATTTTAAAATATGCACTTAGATATGTATTCAATCAGATAGATACGCTTTAAATACCTAAAACGGTTAAATTTGGAGCCGTTTTGACTGTCAACATTCTACTAATTAGCAAGTTAGCGAAATTCCTTACACAGCCCATTTTGAGACGTTTTTGGCCCTAATGAGTGCATCACTCAAATGCAACATTGGGCTAGTGTTGTACACAATCCAGGTGAGATTAGTTGGAGGTTTGGTGTAGTTGCTATTTGCACCATAGTCTAGGCTCACAAATCCCAAATCATGGCAAAGTTCTCCAAAACCATTAAGCCATCCATTCTACACAGTACAGTGGTAGTGGTGTAGGCATGGAAGCCATAGCATCCCTGCCAAAGAGCTGCGAGATCAGGATCTCTTGGATCTCCATTCACAAGGGAGGGTGGCGAGTGAGGTCTAGGGTAGGCAAGGTAAGGAGAGGGAGACGAATAGGAGCTTGGAGAAGGTGATAATGCCAACAGCCACAATTGGGTACACACGTAGAGCAGGGCAATGTAGACGGGTCATGGGGGAGAGGATGTTGGAACTGGTGGCACGATAGAGCTGAGTGTTGGGGCACATGCGGAGCATGGGAGACGAGCTAGGAGGCAGATCAAAGGGACGAGTTGAGAGGCAGGTGCAATGGGAGCACTAGAGCCCAGGCTGTTGGGAGGAGAGGGGTCGCTGCCCACTTGCAAGGAGATGGATGGAGCACAGGTTCTGCAGGAAAACAGCGGCGCCATAGCCGTCCATCACCCCGACGTGGCTGCAGCTGATGGAGAGAGCGAAGCCCCCGCACTTGAATCTTGTCACCTGCGTCCAGGTACCAATTAGCTTGCATTATGATCATTATTATTGTGTTACGATTATGAAAATACTTTGAGGTTACGATACCTGAAGAGCTAGAATACTCTCCTTGTCCTAATAAATAGATAGTATGTAATAGAATAGATATAATTTTTTATTTTGTGTATGAAAAAAAGTATTCGATTTTAGCCAAAGGTTGCAGAGCAGTCATACAAAAACCTATAAATCGATGATTATTCTTCCAATTCCAAACTCTTTTTTTTTAAAGACACTTCCATCTCTCTCAGTAAGTGTGAATTGTGTGTGGGTTGCGAATCGCAATGGTTGATTAAAGTCGACATTAATTTATACCTACAATCTACCTTATAACATGCTTATAATTTGAAAATATTACTTGCACTCTATCTGCAACCTAGCCAGCCTTTTATATCTCTCTTGACATGGGATGTAGGCTACATCTACCTTGCAACTCATATAATCTGATGACTTCGTTCTCACTCAGGCTGCTACAGACGGTCGCTCCATTAATTTTATCCCAAGACATGAGCGATGGCTTTGTTGAGTTTTGAGGTCGGTACTGCGTGGTCGTGAAGATCTCAGATCGGAGGATCGCCTTCTCGTAAGCATTCCATGTAGGCCATCATGCAGTCATCGAAAAGAATGCTTCTGACTAATGAGCTTCTGCACAACCGGAGCATGGGCGTTCACAGCTTCATCACCCTCCAGCTAGATCATCTTGTTCTTCTTAGACAACCCTTTTTATAGATCCGCGTACTGATCAAAGAAGAAAATGAAAAGATGTGTGGTAACAGATTATTAAACGTTTCGCATCTCCCGTCAGGGTTGAGAAATAACGTCAGTTTTAGTCAACCGTCGTAAGAGCAAGCGTCAGTTAACCGATTGCTCCAGTTCCAGGATTTCTCTTTTCTCTGCTCTCTTTGTCCCAAAGTTGTCTATAGTTAATACTTAAATAGATAATAAATATTTGTTTTTAATTAATTTAAAAAATAAAGTAAAAATTAAAAATAGAAAGAAAATAAAAAAGAAAAAAAGGGGTTTGAAAAAAGAAAAGAAGAGGTCTGTTTTCATATATATTAAAGAAACTAAAATAACATAAAAAAAGAAAAGAGAGGAAAATAATTTAAAAAAAGAGAATTAGGAGATGTGCATGTGTTTTTTTATAAATATAATTAAAGCAAAAATAAACAATCATGGGAGTTTTTTAATATGAAGAGAAAAAAAAGGAAAAAAACAATAGAAAAGGGAAGGGGCAAAAATTTTGGGGGGGAGGTGAAAATTTTTATAGGAGGTAAATTTTTTAAGGATGATGAAGGTTTTTTTTAAAGGACGGGGTGAAAATTTTTAAAGGGGGATGGGGGTGCAAGGTATACGTGTGCATGTGCATGGGGGGAGGGGGTGCAAGTGTTAGTGCACACAAGGGGTGGTCATGCATGTGTATGTGGCGGTGCACGTGCAAGTGCATGGTGCATACAAATGGGTGTGTGCATGCAGGTGTAAATGGGTGTAGGTATGTGAATAGCATGCACGTGCAGTGCACGTGAATGTGCACGCACTTGTGCAAGGTGAGTGTGTGTGCACATGCTAATGTGCATGCGAACATGAATAGGCAGTTGTGTTAGGGTGTGTGCACACATAATTAGTATTGAATGGAGTGTAAGTGTGTGCACATGCGTTAATGTGAGAGTGTATGCACGTGTGGATGCGAGTGCACATATAAGCAATGTGGTATGCACATGCAAATGAATGGATGTGCATGCATGGGAAAAATGGAAGGTGTAAATGTGCAAGTGAATGTGCACGTGCATGCAATAGCATGCAAGTGCACGTGCAGGTGTGCGTGGGCACAAAAGGGTGTGTAAGATTAGATTGATATTTCCAATAACTTTCTGGTTTTAAAGTTGTATGCAAAGTTTTACTTGAGCAGATCACCTTTTGAGGTTTGGCTCTCACAGACACTAGGGATATGTGTAAGTGAACAACTGGATATGTATACGGACCATTTGAAATGTCTAATATACTAATTGAAAATGTCCACAATGTAAAAATGTACTTGTACACATATAATTAAAAACTGTTGACATATGATTAATTGTATGTATATTACTAAGATAGTTCTCAATAGTGGTGCTATACATGTCTAGCTTCCCTCTAACATTACCAAAACATGTGTGGTTGGTGGGGAATTTGCCAAAGAGCTGCAAATGCAACTTCCCAATGTGGGTGCACTAGCATCTTCATTCGGATCTTCACTCAGTTGTTACCCTTCAAAGTTCTATAGCTATGGGGTGTGTAGAAAGAACTCAATCCACCTTGGTGGAGGAAAGAAGAAATGAGCTCACTCACAAGAGGCGATAAGAGAGGGAAAGCTCTTGAGAGGGAAAACCCACTAGTTCCCATCCAAGCATGCATGATACATCAAGCAAGCAAGGATCAAGAGTACACAAGAAAGAGAGTAGAGAGGAGGAGGAGAGTTCACAAGTATTCTATTGCAAGGGAAATGATTATGTATTTCTTAATATCAAAATTGCCTTATATGCACTCTCTTTCTAGTTTAAGCAAGTATATTCATGAAGTCACACATTTTACTTTTTTGTTGTTAAGCATAGAGTAAGATTACTTTATATGATTGAATGTTGCCTTACAAAAGATAAGCTCCTACTACAAAATGGTAAGATGAGGAAAAAAAACAATCTTAATGCCTAGATCTCTATGCATGAAATCTCTAAGCTAAGATCTAAGCTTGGATTAGATTGCATAAGAGCTATTATGCATGCTCATATATCTTATGCATAGAGGTTTATATATAAGGCTCTATGTATGAGGTTGTATGCATATGCATTATGCACATAGAGCTCTATACATAGAGCTAGAGCTCATACAAATAGAAAAAAATGTAGAAATAAATATAATTTTGATTTTCGATTAAAAAATGAAAGTACATATACAGTTTAATGGACTTCTCTCAAAGAGATCCGAGAAAAATGGTAATTTTTTAAAAATTGCTCCTTTCCTTGAGATGATAAAGGAGTATGCATAAGAGCTTGAGAGGATGAAGGAGCATGCATCTTGCTTGAGATGAGGGAGAGATGGAAAGAAAGAGAAAGAGAAAGGTCAGTGGGCACTTGTTGGAGTGGCTCAGCTCATCAACGACCTACCCTAACCAAGAGGTCGTGGGTTTGAGCCCTAACACCATGGGATTGTGTGTACACACCATAGGGTTGTGTGTACTGTGAATGAGTGATGTAACTTTTAGGCGGCTACATCAAGGAAAAAAAAGGAAAGAAAGAGAAAGAGTAGGGAAAATAAAGAGAATGGCTTTTACCCCTGAAAAATCTCGCCTAAATCGACACGACCACCACCATAAGGTTGTTGTTCTCTCATAGTGAATACCATGTGTGTGCACATGATAGTTAACACGAGAAGCTACTCGTGATTTGTCTACCTCTTCATTTCATCCACATATGGCATGAGAGTACGAGTAAGCTCTTCAAGCTTCTAGGACTTGGTTGCATAGGTGGCATGTCATGCATATATGCAAAATATCTTTCCAAAGACACGTTCAATCCGTAAGCTATCATACCAGAGACGTGAAGCCCGTTTTCGACAGTTGATAGCCGGCTGTGTTGACTTGCGATCAGATGATGGGTTTGGTAAGGGTTTGTTGGCACTTTAAGTGGCAGCAGAATGAGCGATACTGCGCAAGTCGACCACGGCTGGAGGTAAGAAGAATTCAGGAAATTAATGATAAAAACGCTCGCCAGCTTCTCTCTGTCTCACACACACACACATCTTGCCTTCTGTTTGATTCTATCTTATAATTTACTAACAGAAGTTTTTGCGTTTAGATCTGGCGTCCATATCAGCGCCTGCGCCCGTTGCGCTCATATTGGGGATTGGCACAGCAACGCCGGAGAGAGAGGTGAGCATGGACACATATGCACGCAATTTCGGAGAGAACCTCCGCCTATCGGAGGCGCAAATCCAGTTTGCAGAGCGCATATGTGAGTAGCTAGCAGCTGGGTATTAGCAGCGTATTATTATCAGACTACTGTTAACGGGTTCTTCTAATTAGGGCTTGTATACAATTTTCTGTAAGCGCAGGTAAAAGAGCTGGGATAACGCGAAAGTATTTGGCTATACCCTTCGAGAGGTATGCCGCTGTTTCTAATGCGGCGCCATCACTGGACGTGCGGCTGGGTTGGTATGAAGAGGAGGCGGTCGGGATGGCAGAGAGAGCAGCGCGTGGCGCACTGTCAGAATGGGGAGGCGCAGCATCTCACGTCACCCATGTAATCGTGTACTCGACCAGCGGCGCAATGAGCCCAGGGCTAGACCTGCGCCTCATGAAGCGGCTGGGTCTGCCGCGCTCAACAAAGCATTTCTGGGTGGCTTTCAACGGCTGCCACGCCGGTGTGATGGGCATCCGAACCGCAGCCGAGATCGCCGCTGGCAGCCACGGGGCGCGCGTACTCGTGGTATGGGTAGAGGTAAATTCTTGCCAGGCGCAGGCGCCCGACCCCTCCGACCCGGCCAACAACGTTGTCGTTGCGTCCATCTTCGGTGACGGCGCCGCCGCTGTCGTCGTGGGCGCCCCGCCGCTGCTAGGAGAGTCGGAAGCTGCGGTTTTCGAGGTACACCGCTGCTGCTCTTCCTATATCGACGGAGCGGACTCGGAGGAGGGCATCGTGGCGCGCGTGCGGCAGGCGGGCTTACAGGCCGGGCTGGCAAAGCAGGTGCCGCAGCTGGTCGGCAAGCATGTAGGAGAGTTTGCCGGGGCAATGTTGGAGAGCGGCCGCTTAAGCTCGGAGTCGGTGAATTGGGCCGTTCATCCGGGCGGCAGAGCTATAGTGGATGCCGTGCAGTGGGGGTGCCGTCTCCAACATCAGCAGCTGGAGATCTCCAGGTGATACATCCTTCGTGTGCAGCTTCACAGGCGAATTATTTGTTGATTGTTTGTTTACGTCTATTAATAACTCTACGTCGATGCGCCATGCAGGAGAATACTCGACCAATACTCCAACATGGGTGCTCCCACAATTATCTTCGTTCTCAAGCTCTTCTCCCAGGAACAATGCTCCAGCAAGATCCAATGGACACTTGCGCTTGCCTTTGGACCTGGTATCTCCATAGAAGGCGCACTTCTTCGACTGGTTCAATAAGCACGTCATTCATTAGTGAGCTGCTTGCAATCCTAGTGTAAGCACAAGAGCGCCTGCCATTGAGATCCCTTCAAGTCATCACGCGGATCAACGTTCAAATAAAACGGGCTAGCTTTTTTATTGCTTATAGTAAATTAGAAGGATAGAGGGCTTCCCCAAGGATAATTTTGGCAGTTCAAAATGAAAGGGTGTAGTAAAAATAATGCCCCTTTTTTTTCTCAAGTTTACCTTATTTTTTGATGCCAGTCACTCAAGGTAAGTGGCTCTATTTTATGGCTAAAATGCCTAAGAATGCGAATGACGCCCGTCAAAAAGCAACCTTTCAGAATCTCCTCTTACACACTCTCTCTCTCTCTCTCTCTCTCTCTCACACACACACACACACACACACACACACACACACACACACACACACACTACACATGCGTGGCTTTTAATTTCATTAAAATGAATAAATGCATTTGTGTAGATCCACTACAAGTTACAACACAACCCCCCTAGCGACGGGTTGGGAATATCGCCATGTTCAGAGATGTAAGAACATATAGCCAAAGTTTATACGCGAGAAGCAAGATCCAAATGCTCTGAATTCTTAAAGCCATCATGCTAGTAGTCTAACACCAAGGATTCAAGAATCATTATCCAAGGGTCCATCAAAGAAGTGAGAGCTTAGCCTTTCATCAAATTCGAATGTTCATACCCAAACAAATTATTAATATCTTCAAAGTTTACATGCAAGATGCAGACAGCAAATGTATATGCCAGACATTAATCTCCATTAAAAATCCCCACCATTAAACAAGGATTCAGAGGCTCATTATCCCGTAAAACTCCTAATCAAAACCAGAGTAATAGTATTCAGTCGTAACATTCAGAGAAACAAGACCATAGTCAGGGCATGCAATAGCAAGATGTGTATGCCCTATTGGAAATCACCAATGTTAAGAACTCTATCCAAACATGCATATGTAATGCTACAAAAAATATCCGCCATGTTTAGATATATAAGAAGACAACTATAGTCTTATCTAGGTCATGCAAGCAGCAAAGTATCTGTGCCCTAAACTCTCATAGCTTACATGCACGTAAACTATCAAAAGGATTCAAGGAATATAATATCCCATCAGAGAAGTGACAGTTTATCAGAGCAAGTTGTGCATGCCAAATTAAAATGTTAACCCATAAAAATCCATTCGTTTCAAAAATTCAATTTCTCATAGAAAACCTACTATTGATAAATGATAAATACCTAAGAGGATGAGCTCCCGACAGAAGCTAGAACGAGAGACATGCTAAACAACACCCATGACTCACAGTACAAGCTAAGTGAGTCTAACTCACCAAGACGAAGCCCCTTTTATATTCGGAGCTAAGAAAAGAAAGCGAACTATCACGGCCATCATCTTTGATAAGGAATTTGCAAAGAGATCATGTGCAAAGTGGCATGTGGCCAGAGTAGTATGATAATGCAATTAATTATGATAGAGCCAAACCGTATGTGGTTGGTATTAAGGCCTTTAATTATGATATTAAGGCCATTGCATGCGGCCAGAGTAGTATGATAATGCAATTAATTATGATAGAGCCAAACCGTATGTGGTTGGTATTAAGGCCATTGCATGCGGCCAGAGTAGTATGATAATGCAATTAATTATGATAGAGCCAAACCGTATGTGGTTGGTATTAAGGCCTTTAATTATGATAGAGCCAAACCGTATGTGGTTGGTATTAAGGCCTTTAATAACAATTATGATAGAGCCAAACCGTATGTGGTTGGTATTAAGGCCTTTAATAACAATTACCCAAAAAACCTAGAGTTCCTCAATGTCAAAAAGAACTAAGTGTGAATGTGTGTGTGTGTGTATGTGTGTGTGTGTGTGTGTGAGAGAGAGAGAGAGAGAGATGTGTGTGTGTGTGTGTGTGTGAGAGAGAGAGAGAGAGAGAGAGAGAGAGAGAGACAGAGAGAGAGAGAGAGAGAGAGAGAGAGAGAGAAGAGAGAGTGATGTGTGTGTGTGAAAGAAAGAAAGTTATATTAACATCTGCAAAAGGTTAAAATGACCTATGAGACCAAAAAAGAATGCATCAACCTGATCTAAGTACATCATCCGAGATACAAAGTGAAATAAAAATAAACTGAAGTGAACGAAATTGAGCATAAAGCTGGAAGTGACACGGGGGAGCTAAGGCTAGATAAAATCTAATACAAGATAGGGCTGATACAAGAGGGGGGAGGTGTGGGTTTATCCAGATGCAAATACATGTACAAGATCATCATTCAAGAATCTTCCACATTGGGCGTTGTAGCATGGAGGTCATGGTAGGGAGGTTGAGCTGGTAGAAGGTCCTCTTGTGCTAGGAGATGGTGGCCATAATCCTCTTGTGATGTCACGGTTATGTGCTACCACTGGTTTAGCCCATAATAAAGACTCCCTGTGTTTGCATAATAGATCTAGGAGGAAGAGCCCCAAACATATCTAATATGTGAAATCCATGATGCAAGATAGTGGCCCAAAACCCTCACAAAAGAGGCAGTGGAATCTTCCCATGATCTCTACATGCATATATAATGCTCCTTTGTCTCTGCCTCCATGTGGCACAACTAGCAAAAGCGATCCTCTGGGGCTATCCTCACTGGGCCATATCTGTCTATTATGTGGGGGGGGGACGCTAAATGAGTGTGGGTTATGTATAGGATGCATGGAAGATGTGTGTGTGTGTGTGTGTGTGTGTGTGCGCGCGCGTGCGTGCATGTGTGCATGCATGCGCGCGCGCGCGCGTGTGTGTGTGTGTGTGTGTGAGAGAGAGAGAGAGAGAGAGAGAGAGAGAGAGAGAGAGAGAGAGAGAGAGAGAGAGAGAGAGTGAAAAGATGCAGGGGGGAAGAGAGCTTGAGCTCTTGCAAGCACACACACACACTCACAAAACCCTAATAGAGAACACACAAGGTGAGAGGCTGAAAATCTTCTTCTTCTCTACTCAACACTCAACACACCATATATAATAATAAGAGTACACACAATATGAAAGGTACTCAACCAAATACATACACGGGTTCTCTATAGTGTGAACCCGACTAAATGAGCTGGCGCTATAACTATGCCAGTCTCTAGAATGGCTGTCACACAGCCTGTCATCCCACTGGCCGCATATCACCCAAGATCTCACCAACCATGCCAGTGGTGTAAGTGCGGGGCCTATCCCCCAGGCGGGTCATCAGTCAGTGTCCACCGCCTCACTAGAGCTCGATATCTCAACACTCCCCCTCGAGCTCAACTCCATCTCATGTACACCAAGCGAAGCCCTGAATCTGCGGAGCTTCTCTGTACCCAATGCTTTGGTGAAGATGTCAGCTACCTGATCCTCTGTGCTGACATAAACAAGGTCAAGGTCTCCTGCCAAGACCTTCTCTCTGACGAAGTGGTAGTGGACCTCTATGTGCTTCGTACGAGCATGAAAGACTGGGTTCCTGGCCAACTGTATACTGCTAATGTTGTCACAAAAAATGACAACTTGTCTATCCACAGATAGACCCAAATCTGCAAGTAGCTTTCTCAACCAAGCTACCTCACATGCTGCCATAGCAGCTCCTCTATACTCGGCCTCTGTACTCGATAGAGCAACGTAGGCTGCTTCTTGCTGCTCCAAGTCACAGCAGCACTCCCCAAAGAAAACATGAATCCACTGGTAGATCTTCTGTCTGAGATACTACCAGCCCAATCAGCATCTGTGTACCCATGTACACATATCTCTGTCCCAGTCTCATAGAATAGTCCACAATGCAGAGTAGACCTCACATACCTCAGTATGCGTCTCACTGCATCCAAATGCGGTTTCCGTGGAACCTGCATAAACTGACTCACCAACCCAACAGCATAGCTCAAATCTGGTCTGGTGATCGTCATGTAGATCAAACTTCCTACTATGCTCCTGTACATAGTAGGATCCTCCAAGATCTCTCCTGAATCTGCACTCAACTTGCCATTCTGATCCAATGGCACAGAAATAGGCTTACAGCCTATCATACCATACTTGGACAACATGTCCAAGCCATACTGTCTCTGCAGTAATCCAATACCATGTGGTGACCTAATCACCTCAATGCCCAAGAAATATCTGAGTTCCCCCAGATCCTTCATCTCAAACTTCTGTCTTAGCAAGATCTTTACATCAAAGATCTCTGCATCATGGTCCCCCGTAATGATCAAGTCATCTACATAGATGACAACAAGCACAACTCCTCTATCACCATGTCTCACATACAATGAGAAATCTGCATTGGCTACATGAAAGCCAATAGTGACAAGATATTCAGAAATCTTGTCAGACCATGCTCTTGGTGCTTGTTTTAAGCCATACAAGGCTTTCTTCAACCTGCAAACATGCTCGAGGTGACCCACATCCTCATAACCAGGTGGCTGCAACATATACACCTCTTCTTGCAAATCCCCATGCAAGAATGCATTCTTTACATCCATCTGATGTAAAGACCATCGCTTTGACGTAGCCACTGCTATCACAACTCTCACCGTTGCCATCTTGGCAACTGGGCTGAAAGTTTCCTCATAATCAATCCCATATGTCTGCGCATATCCTTTGGCTACCAATCTAGCCTTGTACCTGTTTATGCTCCCATCACTGTTATGTTTAACTTTGTACACCCACTTGCATCCAATGGCTTTCTTGCCTTCAGGCAATTGCACTAAATCCCAAGTTTCATTTCCATATAGTGCATCCATCTCCTCATCCATGGCTTTCTCCCAACACACATTTCCAACAGCCTCATCAATGCATGTGGGCTCAACAACCTGCACAACCTTTGCCATATATGCATAGTGATGTGCCACATAACCATCATATGTAAATCTCTGCACAGGGTTCTTCACTCTCCCTGATCTTCGCAGCTTTTCATTCATGGCTTCCATAGCCTTCTTTACACCAGGTGTTCTCATAGCTGGGATCCCAAGCTCCTCATCAAGGCTCATATCTGAGCCACTAGACTCTCCATCAACATGAGAATGCCCTGCAGAAATGTCAGGCATACCAAGGGGCTCAACCACTTTCTCTTTTCCTTTACGTGATGTACTAATCACATTTGCAGGGCTAGTATTATGACGCAGCCTGCCACTCCATGGTCTATCAACAGACCCACTAGATGAGGACTCTCCTGGTCCACTCAAAGACTGTGATTGCTGACCTGCATTCTGTGCAACCACACTTCCACTCACATCAGCCCCAACAGCTTCTTTTTCAACAGCATACCAGCTGCTCATCTCATCAAAGACAACATCCCTGCTTACCCTCAACTCACGTGTAGCAGGGTTATAACACCTGTATCCCTTTTGCTCAAGGGAATATCCAATAAACACACATTTTTCAGCTTTCGGATCCAGCTTTGTTCTCAGCTCATCTGGCACATGCACATATGCAATGCATCCAAAAACTTTCAGATGAGATAAATCTGGTTTTCTGCCAGTAAACCTCTCCTCTGGAGTTACATCATGTATGGCTGCAGTTGGAGTCCTGTTCATGATGTATACTGCTGTAGAAACAGCCTCAGCCCAATAGCAATGCGGCATATTTTTCTCTTCCATCAATGCCCGCGCAATCTCAGCAATGTGCCTGTTTTTCCGCTCAGCAACTCCATTTTGCTGTGGAGTGTATCTGCATGTATACTGTCTTCGAATTCCATTCTTCTTCAAAAATTCAGAGAACTCATTGGAGAAGTACTCTCCCCCTCCATCTGACCTTAGGCACTTTACATATTTCCCTGTTTGCTTTTCAACCAAAAACCTGAAATTCTGAAAGTGAGTGAATACCTCACTCTTCTCCTTCATGAAATATACCCACACTTTCCTTGTGTGGTCATCAATGAAAGTGACATAGTACCTGCAGCCTCCCATAGACACGGTCTTCGTAGGACCCCATACATCTGAATGCACAAGATCTAGTGCATTTCTGCTCACATATCTGTTACGTGGAAACACATGCTTTGTTTGCTTCCCAAATTGGCATGCTTCACAGATTTTATGCATACCTTCCACTTTAAATTTTGGCAGCCCTGTCACAATTCCTTTTGTCTGCATAGACTTCAATCTCTGCACATTTACATGTCCAATTCTTTTATGCCATATGTCTGTGTCTGCAACAACTCCTGAACCATTTGCAAACATCGCAGCACTCATTTCAGGCATGTCTACATTCAACGTAAACATTCTGCCCACTCTGTTGCCTTTTGCAACCAACCTGCACTTGTCTTTGAAATCTTCAACATAACACCCATCAGGGTTAAACCGAACCTGCAAACCCTGCTCAATCATCTGGCCAACTGAAACCAGATTCTTTGTTATGTTCGGTACATGAAGTACATCTGCAAGGTACTTCACTTTGCCATCCTGCATAGATAATGGCACATCTCCAACGTGGGCAATTGGATGAGCAGTGTCATCCCTTGTTTCCACAAAACCTGGTCTTTCCGGGTTCTTCATCTCCTTGAACCACTCCCCATGACTCGTCATGTGGTTCGAAGCGCCTGAGTCCACATACCATACATTATCTTTTTGTGCTGCATCAACATTTTCAGACATGGCATTTACAACATGCTGCATCACAAACAACCTTTCATTGTCCTCATTATTTCTGCTTGAGGATGCATAGTTGTTTTGCTGCACTTTCCCATTTTGCATGTCAGCCTGCTTCTTATAACATTCTGACTGCACATGTCCTGGCTTACCACAATAGTAGCATTCACGTGCATCATTATATTGCCTTTGCCAATTTCCACGGCCTCTTTGACTCCCCCTGCCTCTGAATTTGCCTCTTCCACCTGCGTGTTGTTGTTGTTGTTGATTTTGGGACTGTTGTTGTTGCTGCTGCTGCTGGCCGTAATTCTGATTACCTGTTCAGCCACCTCCTTGACCGCGTCCACGGCCTCCTCTACCTCGTCCTCTTCCTGAACTCGTGTAGAAGGCCTGTTGCTCTGAACTGTTTTTGCTTTGTGAAGACTGTTGGTCTTCACCCAAGTTCTTCTCTTCGATAATCAACATAGACACCAAATCTGTAAAGTTGGGAATGTTTTCCCGAGTCTGGATAGACGTCTTAAACGCCTTGTATTGTGGCCCGAGACCACGTAGACAGACTTCCACCTTGTCATCATCATCTACTGATACACCAATAGATGCAAGGGATTCCACAATGCCCTTTATCTTCAACGCATAGTCATTCACAGACATGCTCTTTTTCTCCACAGTATGAAGTTCATTCTTCAACTGTATCTTACGTGCCTTGGTATTTGTTTCATAAAGCTTTACCAAGGTGTCCCACGCCTCCTTGGGGGACTTGACATCCTGAATGTGCCCAATCATGGTGTCCTGTATACTAATGGAAAGCCAATACATAACCTTCCTGGCTCCTTGGTTCCAGTCTTTAAACTCTTTCACATCTGCAGCAGTCGGATTTATATCCGGTATCTCCGGTGCCTCTTCATGCTCACCTTCTATGTAGTCCCAATAGCCTTTTCCCATCAGGAAATTAGTCAACCTGAACCTCCAAGCATGGAAGTTATTCTTATCCAGCTTCTCAGCCACAATCTGTGTTATGCCATCATTAGACATCTTGCCAAACACACAATTTTACTAGAAACTGCACTCTGGTTTTTCTGCACAAATGCTGTATTTTTTGCACAGCGGTACTGTAGCCCACTCAAATGTCACAACCAGTGACCTCAATGCACATACATACACCCAATGGTAACTGTAGACCTCTTTGCAGCACCCACAGTGTCTGCACAGTCAATCTGTCTTCCTGCAGTACTTAAAACAGAGTTCTGCAGAGAATCGATGACTTACCCGCAGTGCTCGAAATCGCCTGCTTTCTGAAAAATGGAGGTCCAGACGCGCCCGAAACGCGTTTTCGGCCCGAAAATTTTAGTCCATAGGACTGTATAGCTGCCCTATAGCTTCACTCCCGCGAAGAAAGCTCCTCAATCGGAGATCGTTTGCCGGTGCCTCCCGTAGAGCTCCCGACAAGGGTGTAGTCACCAACACAATAGGGAAGAGTAGTTGAAGCTCTTACCCTCGTACCGCTTCCTGTGGTTCTCTTGCTTGCAGCTCAGCCCTTAGCACGAACCAGGCTCTGATACCATGAAAAGATGCAGGGGGGAAGAGAGCTTGAGCTCTTGCAAGCACACACACACACTCACAAAACCCTAATAGAGAACACACAAGGTGAGAGGCTGAAAATCTTCTTCTTCTCTACTCAACACTCAACACACCATATATAATAATAAGAGTACACACAATATGAAAGGTACTCAACCAAATACATACACGGGTTCTCTATAGTGTGAACCCGACTAAATGAGCTGGCGCTATAACTATGCCAGTCTCTAGAATGGCTGTCACACAGCCTGTCATCCCACTGGCCGCATATCACCCAAGATCTCACCAACCATGCCAGTGGTGTAAGTGCGGGGCCTATCCCCCAGGCGGGTCATCAGTCAGTGTCCACCGCCTCACTAGAGCTCGATATCTCAACACAGAGAGATCAGAGTGTGATTAGAAAGAGCAATAAGTTGCAAGAGTAGTGCATAGATGTTGAGGAATCATGTACATTAGCAATATGTTGAATACGATTAGTGCATAGTCACTAGGTTGACTTACATAGAGTCATAGTTTATTATGTGGGAAAATCCATCAATTCCTAATCAAAGTAATTAATTTGCACAGGTTGATGTTCAATGGTTAGACCCGAAACATTAGTGAAGATAGTTAATGACATGTTATTGTTGCTCACATACCAAAACAAGCAAGATGCATACTACATTGCTCTTCGTAGAAAGCAATATGTCGTGGATCTTGTTCGTGGCATACAAGAGCATGGTGGGTGCACTCCAGACGACATCAACAAAGTGCAAGAGAAGCTTTCCAAAGCAATGTCAGAGTAGAGGGAGAATCATCTTATAACTTCCATGCAAGAAACAATAGCTCGTTAATGAGCTTGCCGATTTAGTGCATCGAGCTCAGCAAAATGTAGTTTAGGATTTAGGTCTAATGGACTTCTCGTAATGGAGTCTCATAGTCATGTACTTTTTCTAAAGTTTAATGGAAGTATCAAGTTTATATACCTATTGGCTTTCTCATAATGTTGTTGGTGTTGCTGTTGGTGGCATTTAGAGATACATTATGTTGTTGTTGTTGCCATTGGTGGCATTTGGAGTCATATTTGAATATGTTGTTGGTGATGTCATTGTTGGTTATGCGAAAATATATATTTTATTGAGAATGTGGTGATGGTGATTGTGTGCATGTGTTATCTACATATATGTACTAGTGGATTGCGCTTATATGCTTATAGGTTACGATTGATCTCCTTCTTACATGTGTATATACTATAGACATCCATGACAGACTCCAGGAAGGTAGGTCTCTTGATAGCCATCAAGAGACTATTGCACACTCTCAGTTTGAGTAGATCCGATATAGAGGAGGACATCCAGAGTATTATGCCTTGAGTGTTGATGAGTTGGAGGCTATCGTTACTCTGCTAGCTTGCTCCATGCAACCCATAACCCCCGGCAAGGGCACCTCTGGATCTGTACAAGGAGGAGGAGGATGAGGGTCAAGGCCAAGGTCAAGAGCAAGAGCAAGAGCAAGAGCAAGAGCAAGAGCAAGAGCAGAGCAAGAGAAAGAGAAAGAGCAGAGCAGGACATGGTACCACATAGGATCGGTATGTAAAATTTCTATAATTTGTCTCTTTTGAGCTATAATTTGTTTGACAATTGTTATAATAGCTATATTTGGTCAATTGTACTACAGGACACACAGGAGAGGTACACAAGGGCCTGGTGCCATCACCCAAGAAGTGGGTATGAAGTATGCTTTGTATGTTATACTAGTTATTTGAATGTCTAATAACTATTTGTTTTAATTTCCTTGTAGGAGTGATGAGCAAAGTATCACTATTATGTCTGAGCAACTAGTCCCACCACTTATACAGTGCCATGATCCTGTATAGGGAACATGGGCGTAGAGTCCTCCATTGGGGCACATTGTGGATTGAGAGACAAGGTTTTCCGTCACGTTAGCTCAAAGACCTCATGGACCTCTACATGCTTGAGGTCCACAAGCTATGGGGGTAATAGATCTTTGATTGTAATATGACATGGTTTTAAATTGTAACTAAAGTAATGAATAAACATATAATTTTTTTTTAAATGTAGGGACTAGGACAAGGTCAGCAAGAAATTTGTCATCGCATAGAGTTTGGGGTCGAGTGGAGCCACAAGGATGTTCTACAACAGTGTGCAGTCTTACTCAGGCACCAAAGAGATAACGCACAGTAATAATATGCAACCTTGTTTTTTTGCACTAATTTGTCTCTATGGCTGCCCAAGAATAGCATTTGTATAGGTTGTCCATAGATCTATATAGACTACCCATTGTCTCCCCAAGAATAGCATTTGTATAGGTTGTCCATACATCTATATAGACTGCCCCTTAATTTGTCTCAATGGCTAACCCATTGAAACTAGGGTATGAACGTATGTGTGATGTTAGAAAGCTCTGAAAGCATGTTGAGAAAGCCTGAACAACCATGTTTAAATCTCTGGCCATAAATAAGGTATCACAAAAGGAGAGTTATGGGAGAAGTAGGATTGTACCTAAGTTTCAAGGACTAGTCTCAGCAAAAATGTCAATGTAAAAGAGGCGATCATCGTTGTCCTTGCTAGCTTCTTGTAGTTCCTCTTCTGTTAGGTCCAAACCAGGTGGTATAGGTAAAGTTGTTGATGTTATGGGCTCTATTACCTGCTCAATGCCAACTCAGGGAGGTCTTCGTTCCATTCGTTGTGTGGCTAAAAATAGAGGCTGATAATGTGTACATACGTGTACATGGCGTGTGTGAAGATTTGCTTTGGAAGGCATTGCCAGGTGTTCAGCATGGATGCTTTTGAGTTTGGGCTGGTTGCAGGCCTGTTCGTTGAGAGGTTTGCTGGCCTGATTAAAGCTGTTCGACCGCTTGATGTGAGTGGGCACGTCCAAGTGAGTGGGCACTCAAGGTTGCATTTGAGGTATGTGGACATGGAGCATGAAAAAAAGGTAATGGAGGGCTTGTCTTGGACATGGTGTGAAAAGAATAACATCATGGCCATTTTTATAATGAATAAAAGAATGGACGTGGCCTTATTTTGGAAACTGGCGTGGAGGTATGAAGGGGCCGTCAGCTGGGGTGCTTCTGGAAGCCGGTATGCAGCTGGAAGGCGGGAGAGGATATAGCAGCAGTGGGGGGATCTCTGGGAGGCAGACAAGCAGGGAGGGGGCCTCTCTTTTGAGAGTCAGAAGCTGGTGCAGCCAGGGTGTGGTTGCAGTGCAGCAGTGGGGGGGTCTCGTTGGAGTGCGAGGACAGAAGAGCCCCATGTGTGCGAAGACAGTGGTAGCTGGGGAGCGCCGCGTGTGAGGGCTGCAGTAAGAGCAGCGAGGTCGGCGCAGCTGGACCAAGAGAGGAGGAGCCCGGTGTGTTCGTGGGCGGTTGCAGCTACAGGGCTGGAGAGCGCAGCTGCGCAGGGGAGAGAGGGAGCTGAGAGAGGGACCTCAGCTGAGGTGCAGTGCAGAGAACGAGAAGGGCTGCTGCAGAGAAGCAAGGAGCGAACGGATTGGGAGCGACCAGGAGCTGGAGAAGGCCGATTGCGAGCGGGTGCTTGGTGTAGCTGGTGTCTGGGATATCTTGGGATATCCGACTCTGTAAAGGTCAAGGTCTTTTCTGAAATACGAGTCTTGTTCATGCTCTTTGGTCTGGTGTTCTGGTGTGTTTGCATGCGTGTGTGGAAGTGTGGCATGCTATAAGGGCGTAGACAGCTCTACCGCTTCCGTGCCACCACTTTTTGGTGCCTCCACAGAGGAGCAGATTTCCTCTGGTTTGTGAAAGAAGATAGGGGCTGTGTGAAGAGAGTTTTGGAAATGGCTCAGGATTTTCCGGAGTATTGGGGATTGCCGCAGGAAAATGCAACCAGGTTTTTGGAGAAAATGGAGTTTACAGCTTTGATGAAAGACAGGGCAACCCCGGAGACCCTTTCTCGGATTTTGGCTTATTGCTTGCAGGGTGATGCAAAAGTATGGCTACAGATGTTTGTGGCTACACACAGGAATGTTCATCGACAGGATCCTGAGTATCGTGTAGTCAGAGCTGCCTTTTTGGCACAGTTTGTCCAGGTGAAGAGTCCAACTGAAGTGTGGAAGGAGTTGTGCAACATTCAGCAGAAGGATGGTCAGGATGTGGATCAGTATCTGATAGAGTTTGGTAGACTGTGGAGTCTATGGTGTGAGGCTCTGATTCCTGAAGTACCCCCGCAGATGATTAAGAGGGAGCAATTTGTGGCAGGTCTGGAGCCAACGATCCGTCTGAAGGTGGAGCTGAAGAACCTGGATAGCTTTGAGGAGGCTGTTAGAGTAGCTCGAGAGAAGGAGTGGAAGGTGAAACGTCTGAGGCAGATGGGAATGCGGGAAGAGCCGAGAAGGTTTGTGAAGGTGCCACAGATTGAGAGTATGCATCCTGGAAGGAAAGCTGCTGTTGTTCCTAGACAGGAGGACTCATTGAAGAGGGAGGTTCATGATGCAGTGGAGCTCATGAAGTCTTTAAGCGTGAATTGGATAGAGTCCACAGGGAAAGAACGAGGCATAGGTGTCATGGGAAGGAAGACTGATGCATCATCTGGTTTTGGAGGAAATTCAGTAGATATTGGAAGAGGGAAAGGGTATCTGAGTGATGTGCAATGCCGGAATTGTGGTGAGTGGGGTCATATGAGTCCGCAATGTGAGAGACCAGCCAAAGCTAATGGTGGAATATATCAATTGTCTTTGGGAATGAGTGATAGGGTGAGTGGCCCTAATATGCAGGTGAAGGAGGCAATTCAGCCCAGTGTTTGTGAGGTCCATGAAGTCACATTTGCAGAGCAGGATATGGGACAGGTTAGCCTGTTGGGAATGGAGAAGGATGAGGTTTCTGGAATCAGCCCTGAAGAGCTTTCAGAAGGTGAGGAGGAGAAGGATGAGGTTATAGATGATGTTGTGGATTGTGAGCAGGTGCCAGTACTTCAGCCAGTCAAGGTGGAGTGTGATGATCAAGGTGTTACAGATGAAGGTGCTGTGGATGGAGCCCATGTGGATGATCCAGGTGATGAGTTGGATATTGCAGCCTGTGGTGAGAGTGTGGATGGTGAATTGGACAGTGTACTTGATAGTGCACTAGATGATTTGTTGAAGATGGCTTCCTTGGAGAAGATTACTTGCATGCCAGTTGTGCATGAAGGGAGTGATGGTGTGAGTGATGATGAGCTGGATGCTCCTTTGGTTGATGGTGCGATCGATTTCGCAGGTGTGGATGCTGATCAAAAGGTGTGTGTTCCTTGTCATGCCCAAGAGGATGAGGTGGTTGTGAGTGGTGAGGATGCATGTGAGGCTATTGTTGTTGGTCGGGGGGACCAAGATGCTTTGCCTGGGAGTTTGGGGAGCTTGGACTTGGTAGGGATGCCTGTGCAAGATGTGGAGAATCTTGCAGGATCGAAAATGGTCTTGAAGCTGGAGAAACTGCAGGAAAGCGACAACGATGAGTCTGCAGTGCACGAGGTTGCTGTGTGTGATGTTGATGGGCTGAAGGGAAGTGAATGTATGGTGAACACACCACATGTGGATACTCAGCATATGGATGAGTGGTTTGGTTATAGTTCGAGTCTGGGAGGTTGCCCAGAGGAAGGGTTGGAAGCCAGTGATGTGGGTGGCAAATTGGGTGACCATGAGATGGGAGTTGATGATGAGATGAGTGTTATCTCGGTATATGATTATGAGTGGGGTTCAGATGTGTTAGAGGGGAGTAAAGGTGAGGAATGGTTGTTTCCCTCACAAGGATATGTGAGCTGGTCTGGAGGAGGAAGTGTGACAGTGGATGGTGATGAGGCCATATATGGTGAGCCCAGGGGGTTACTGAAAGTAGGTCATGGCAGGGTGTATCAACGGTTGTCTGATGGAGGGGAATGCGTGAAGGATTGGAAGGAAGATGCACCGAGGTTTTTGTTTGATCCAGGGGGATAAGTGGTTTCTGATTGTGCAGCTGCTGGACATAAATGTCTCAGCAGAAAAAGGGGGCTGCTAAATATGTGTGGCTAAAAATAGAGGCTGATAATGTGTACATACGTGTACATGGCGTGTGTGAAGATTTGCTTTTGAAGGCATTGCCAGGTGTTCAGCATGGATGCTTTTGAGTTTGGGCTGGTTGCAGGCCTGTTCGTTGAGAGGTTTGCTGGCCTGATTAAAGCTGTTCGATCGCTTGATGTGAGTGGGCACGTCCAAGTGAGTGGGCACTCAAGGTTGCATTTGAGGTATGTGGACATGGAGCATGAAAAAAAGGTAATGGAGGGCTTGTCTTGGACATGGTGTGAAAAGAATAACATCATGGCCATTTTTATAATGAATAAAAGAATGGACGTGGCCTTATTTTGGAAACTGGCGTGGAGGTATGAAGGGGCCGTCAGCTGGGGTGCTTCTGGAAGCCGGTATGCAGCTGGAAGACGGGAGAGGATATAGCAGCAGTGGGGGGATCTCTGGGAGGCAGACAAGCAGGGAGGGGGCCTCTCTTTTGAGAGTCAGAAGCTGGTGCAGCCAGGGTGTGGTTGCAGTGCAGCAGTGGGGGGGTCTCGTTGGAGTGCGAGGACAGAAGAGCCCCATGTGTGTGAAGACAGTGGTAGCTGGGGAGCGCCGCGTGTGAGGGCTGCAGTAAGAGCAGCGAGGTCGGCGCAGCTGGACCAAGAGAGGAGGAGCCCGGTGTGTTCGTGGGCGGTTGCAGCTACAGGGCTGGAGAGCGCAGCTGCGCAGGGGAGAGAGGGAGCTGAGAGAGGGACCTCAGCTGAGGTGCAGTGCAGAGAACGAGAAGGGCTGCTGCAGAGAAGCAAGGAGCGAACGGATTGGGAGCGACCAGGAGCTGGAGAAGGCCGATTGCGAGCGGGTGCTTGGTGTAGCTGGTGTCTGGGATATTTTGGGATATCTGACTCTGTAAAGGTCAAGGTCTTTTATGAAATATGAGTCTTGTTCATGCTCTTTGGTCTGGTGTTCTGGTGTGTTTGCATGCGTGTGTGGAAGTGTGGCATGCTATAAGGGCGTAGATAGCTCTACCGCTTCCGTGCCATCATCGTCCTTGTCTTCATCATCCCGTTCCTCATTCACATTAGACGGGGTTGGTCTATCCAATCACCATCACGCAGTTGGGATGTGTACACTCCTCCTCAGCCAATAACGTATCTTCTTGGGATATCAATATGGTTGCTATCCTTGAGCAAGGAGGCAAGTGTGCTATCCAAAATTTGTTGACCTCGAGGATTGACTTCTTGCATAATTTGCCACCATGGACTACCTTTTGGGTTCTTATAAAAGAATGCTTGTTCCCTGTGCATTGGAAGAAGGTAAGGTTCTTTGCTCGTAGGAACTTGGAGAAGTTAATACACCAAAAACCTGTGAACTATATTTTCATGGTAGCATCTCCACCTCTGTATTGTGCACGGAACCAACGAACCTTCAAAATGACCTATAATAAACATGCTCTCTAATTAGCACCAAATACACAAACATGTGAGCGACTGATTCAGTTGATCTATACCTATTTCATAGCACGATAATTAACTTTGCAGATTCTCTCTAGATCCTACACGTAACCTAGCTCATCATTGACAGGGTTCATGTCATGGGCACTTGCACAAGACTGATGTTGAAATGGTGCAACAATACACGAGTCTTAAGTAAGACGCATATCATCAATTCCTTTGACTCAAACATGTTGTCCATAGGCCCACATGCTGCTATATGCTTGAACCTAAAATCACAAGCATAGAGAATGTTAACATCACAAAAGCATGCACATAGAATAGTGGAAGTGTGGGCCATGTCATGTGTTACCTCCTTACACCTGAGACTAAGCTCAAACTCCTCACACGTAACTTGAGCATTTTTTTCTTGCACCTTTTTTCCTCGCTCTTGTATCCAAGTCATTGACATGGTAGGGGTCTCTTGGATGTTCTTCGTATATTTTGTTGTGGCAATTATTTATCTTGCTATTCAATCCATTTTTGCATACATTCTAAATTATAGATCACAAAAATACTTAAATTCTCGCGCTCATCATGTGAAAGACGTACTGGGAGTCCCTTTCCACATAACACCTCTTTTGATAATTTACTTAATTCTTTTGCCGTCCAAACAGGGGGAGCCTCCTCATCAAGAAGCTGCAAATACTCAAAGAGATAGTACATACACTCATGATGCAAACATCCCTCTGCTGCCATAGATACTTTGCGCCTTGCCCTCTAATGCACAAAACCCTTCAAGACTCCCATGAATATTTAAACCCAAAACATCCATCATGTGCTTACAACTCCAGCAAACTCTACCTCGTCATCACAAGGTGGATAAGCACATGGATTTGGATGTCAAAAAAGAATGTAGAAAATTCTTTTTCCATCAAGCGTAGGAGCTCTATTTGAATGTAGAAATTTTTTTTTCCATCAAGCGTAGGAGCTCTATGTAGTCCAAATTTCTTTGTGGAATCTCCCGAGTGCCTATTTCCTTTGACGTGATCCACCTGGAAAATGACAAAACACCAATGGATAACTAAATTGTCATTTGTAAAGAATAATCCTAGACCCTTTTTTGAAGAAACATTACCTTGAAAGCAACCCCAAACGGTATACGATATCTTGAATGCCCTCGGTTAAGCATCCATCAATTATAAGGGGCAAGATGTGTTGTAGATAGTCTACCTTTGATGTTAGTATCCACACAAATTAACAAATATCAAGAATAAGATTTAGAGACATGACATACCTTTATGAAGTTATGCCAGTCATGTGTCTTTAATCCAGAAAGACACTTATCGTCCATAGTAAACATGTTTCGCAAACGATGCACCATAGCCTGTGGGTGTATGTATCAATCTCATCCTATTGATTGTGTTCATCTCGTCCTTTGTCAATACCCATGGAACTAGGCAATAAGTCATCTTTCTTATTTTAGGGCTTACAATAGGCCATAAAGATGGTTTATAGTTTTGTTCCTTTAAATCTTCCCTCGTAGCCTCTGTATCTTTGATACCCATAAGATGTTTCTAAAGCGAGTGTCCAACATTTTTGAAAGCATGCATGGGGTCAAGAAGATGTGTGATTTTCAATTCTTTCTAATATTCCAAATTATACCATATTGAAATCTCGAATGCCTTTGATTTTTTCCCTCTGTCTCTATGACAATCCGCATCTTCCTCGCTTTGTGAGTTCAGAGTTTGGATCTATAATAGGCCCAATTGTCCATGTTTTGTACCAATCCATAGGAGTCATTTGTATAGAACACACTTCACTCTCAATCCTTCTATTGAAATGTCTTACTTGTTCTTTTAATCACAAATAAGTGTCCTTCAGGCAGAAATCTTCTATGTTGGAGATATATATTCTTGTTGAGACTCTTGCTATATTTGGATCGTATCCAATCCCCGCATGGAGGACATGCCTTGTAAACCTTTATTGATAGACATATGAATAATCAAAGTCTTAGTGAAATTGTTTTTACATGTCAATTTTAAATCCAAATAAAGTAAATCTAATCATGTACTTGAAGAATAACTGTAGGTAAATAGTCCTAAATAGTGCATGTTAGAATGTTGTGAACCTCAAAGCTTTGTTCATCTATAGGCTTGGATATGTTAAGCACTTTTATCTCTTTCCATAGTTGTTGTAAATCTTTGACGATGAGTGGTGCTAGGTACACATTGACGTCTTTGACTTGCTGTTTTCCTACATCCAAGTGTTGTATCGAATCAAAGTTTTCAAAAAGTATAAACATATTGGGTGGATACAATTTCATGCCATGTTGCTTGTGCACATGCCTAGAATTAGTAAAGGGTGGAAGCATTTTAACCTGTTACACTTTTGGTGTCTCTCTCCCTCCCTCATTCTCTACGTGTTGCACAATTCAAGTTGCATGCTTTGCATACACTCTTGTTGCTTATGCCATTTTCTAGACCAGAACATGAGCAGGTTTGTGCGTTCGCATCACCGGCTTGGCTTGCTGCACCTCCTCTTTACTCTCCACCCTTGCCATTTCCTTGAAATCAGCCAGCCCACTCTATTGTGCCACCCTTGTGTGTGTGTGTGTGTGAAAAAACAACTTTGTATATTGCACCATGCATGTTGTATGCTTTGCATACAGGCTTGTTGCCTGTGCCATTTTCCCCCTTGTAATAGGGTGTCATATGTTTGTTGCAGGCTCTGTGAGAAGATGGAAGGCTTCACGTGTTGATACCCTAAAAAAACAAGTTATGTGTGACAAAGCAAGAGTTTCATGATGAATATGGTCTGAGTATGGACGGAATCGATGCCTGTACACTCAAGGATGAGAAAATCTCTGAACATCAATGGTTGTCCATCTTCAAGGAGGCTAGAGACTACACCAAGCATCGAGTCAAATGTAATGAGATTCAAGAAGAGGCATTCCAGGAAATGATGGTGTTCCACCATAAGGTATACATTAGGGCCAATTTGGATGAAAAAAGGGCTGTTTAGGGTTTCTCTATTCTTGATCTAAGGGTCAAGGAGGAGCCACGTGTCAAGAAGTATGGCATTTTTGTACACGTGTCAAGATCTCCTTCACTTACTTTTGGAACATTTTGCACTATTTTAGCCATAACTTTTACATATGAACTCCAAATTTAGCGCTCAAATGGTCCGGAGGTGGCGCTTGATGAGCTCTATCCAATGAGTACCCATGTTGAATAATTTTGGTAAGATCTTCATGGTCTTTTTTAAGTTGCCCCTTTTTAGATCCTTAGACAACCCTTTTCTTGTCCAAATTGGCCCTAATGATCAGTGACCCCCCCCCACTAATCAAGAGATCACCCTATCATTTGCACGAGGCTATGTGGTTCATAAATGTCCACTAAGAAAAAAGGGTGAGGGAAAGTCAAGAATTATTGTAGCATGGGCCAGCTTTGCCGAGGACCATGTTAAGGACCTGGAAGACAAAGGCTTCTTGCAATGCAAAATTGGAAAATGGAGGGCAATGAATCCGGGTTGGGAAACCTTTGCTAAACCAGACCTTCAAGAGAGAAAACCCTTTTCTAGAGGTACTATGCCTTCAAATGAAGGCGATGACATATCTCAAGATTCAGGACCATCCAGTGTCACAAGAGGTGCCAAATTGGAATGCCCTATTGACTCTAAGAATGTCAGTAAGGCCTTGGGATTGGTTAGTTCACTCAATGATATGGTCATGCATGCAAAATCTGACCTACAAGATATTTCTGCCCGCTTGGAGGAGGCAAGGGTTGAGAAGAAGAGTAGCGAGGCCATGTTGGATGCCATCAACAATATTCGACAAACTCTATTATCTGCCCAAGATTAATTGTTAGCCCTACCTAAATGTACGAATGAGGCTAATGAAGCACGCATAAAGCTGGAAGCTACCATAGCTTCCTCGAAAGCTACACTTTAGCTTCTAGGTGTCCCAGTTGAAAAAGCCACTAGTCCTGACTTGCTAGACAAGGTCATTGCATTGGAGGTATGCGTGCAGGCATTGTGTTTCACCTAAAGTATTATATTTTGATTTTTCTTATCTCTCTTTAGACCTAATTGGTGTGTTGCTTGTCGTGTCTTCATGTAGATTGACCATTCAGAACAGACCCGGACTATCCGATGCCTTGAAGGCCAATACATGCTCGTAAAAGAGATATCGAGTCACCTACTAAATGGAAATAATGTCTCCATTGTGCAACCCCTACCTCAAGCAAATGTTCAGACTACTACCTCTCTGTTACAGTTGGATAATACATGTGTTGGGTGCGGGTTTTCACTTCAGGCAGAGGACTTCTGGTGATGGTGGTTTTGCCATGCAAACACCCTTCTCATCTATTGTGCTTTGCAACAACTTGCCTGATGGATGGTTGTTGTGCACTCCCTAACATCTTCTTACAAGTCTCTTTTCCCTTACTATGGTTGTTTGAAACTGTGAGATTGTTTGAGTAGAGAATAGGTTGTGGATAAGGTTGTAAAGGAAGAGGAGAAAAGGAGGACATGTACCAGATGAGGTGAGAAGTTTGGATATGGCCCTTGAGTTAGTTATAGATAGGGAACTCTAAGGGGAGTTAGAAGGTGCAACTAAGTTACTCATATCCCATGTTTCTTTTTATGGTCATAGTCTCATGGTGTGAGAATGCAAACCTTGTTTTCATGGCATGAGAATGAGAGTTGATTCGATCTACCTTGTTTGGGCTTGTGGTCAAAGAGGATTGACATTCTTTTCCATATTTTTTAATTGGTTGAGCTTGTACATCAATGTTGGCCAAACCATAAGAATTGGGGGAAATTGTTTTGCAAGCTTTTTAACGCAAGTTTTTTTTTGAATATTTCCAATTGTGTGAGCTTTTTAAGAATGCATTAAAGATTTTTTTAATAGTGTGTATGGATCACTATACAATAAATATAAAATACCATCCAAATACATATACGAGGTAAATCTCTTGTACAACACCAAGAGGATTTAATTTCAAGCATTCTATGATGCCAAAAAGGGTCATTTTAAGAAAGCTATCCAAATACAATTTAAAAGGTTTGGCAAAAAAGCATTTCACAACCAAAATGGAATGACAACTCATCATCTTTATTCACCATTGAAAATTTTGATTTAGGGTTTAGTAAATAAGACTCTTCATTTTGTCACCATCATCATTAAGCCCATGGTGCTCAAATCCTAGCACATTCTTGATTGAAGTAATATTTTTTGAAGTATTAAATCTGAAAGATTTGACATGATAAATGCAATCATTGAGTTTGTTCCAAACATGACCATATTCTAGCTAATATTAACTATAAACATGACCATATTCTAGCCAATATTAAATCCAAAACATTTGACATGATAGATGCATTCATTCTCAATGAGCTTTTTCCAATCATTTTGACTATAAATATGACCATATTCTAGCCAATATTGAGGAAGTTATGGGAAAAATAAGAAACATGCTAGTGCATTCTAGGCTCCAATAGGTTTCTTATTTTACCTATAACTTCCTCAATATTTGCCAGAATATGGTCGTATTTATAGTCAAATGGTTGGAAGCCCAACGGCGGATGGATATGTCATGTCAAAACTTTAAAATTAAATACTTTGGAAAAAATATATTTTTAGTTAAATTTTCCTTTAAAGCCTAACTAGGGTATATATAAAATTCACTATGTGTGATCCAATTCAAGATTTAAGAAGCCCATGATTTTAACCCTCACTTTCACGATATGTACCTCTTTATTGGTATGTATGCATACATAAATTGACATATGTATGCATTTGTGTATATATATTTGCATACCATGTGGTATGTTCTAGAAAGAAGTTAATAAGGGCAGGGCAAAAAAATGAACCTGTGAAGATCATTACCCCAAGGTTGTGTTCTTAAGAACTTGGGAAAAAAAAAATGCACCTTTTTCGTAAGCATTAAAGTAAAATTTGAGAGATATCTCAGAAAATCTCATAAAAATCTTTCTCTCTCAAGGAATAAAGTAAAAGTTTAGAAAAGTTTAGAGATGTCTCATAAAAGCTCACAAACTCTCAAAATTATAAAAAAATTTCACAAATAAAAAGCTCACAAAAAAAGATTAAACCTATAATAATTGACAATGCATGGTGGCCAATGTGTGAGAGATTTGACATTCTTTTTCATCTTTCTTAATTAGTTGATCTTGTGAATCAATGTTGGCCAAAACATGAGAATTGATTGATTCTCACGGCATGAGAAATCGTAAGAAAGTGATTAACATCTACCAATTAGAATTTCTCCCCCATGGCCTTTGGAATCCGAGTAACTCTTCCTTACCCCCACTGATTCTCATAGTGTGAGAATGCAAGTTTCATTCTCACGGACATTCTCATAGCATGAGAATTTTCTTTGTTCATTGTTTAGTCCTTAGCACCCTTGGACAAACTTGATCATCAATTGAAATCTTCTTTATGATGTGTTTTTTACTATGAGACTTGGAAGTTCTACAATCTCACATGCACGAAAATGAAGAGTTGAGATCTTCATGGTGGGGTATTTTTGGTTTTCTTTGTTGAATTTACATTTTGAATATCATATGAATATTATCATTAGGAAGTTGGGGCAACTCCTTAAGAAATCATTGCATTACTTAGCATGGAAATTTTTTGTCTTTAGCATATTCTTATGCATATTCTTATGGAGTGAAGATATTGATTTATTATGATAATTTGATTATTCTTAGATGATAGGATGACTAAAGGAAGGTGTAAGTGGCACTTGAGGTTACAACCTAAATATGAGCTTGGATTCTCAGAATGTGAAAATGCAGGTTGGATTCTTACGTCATGAGAATAGTGTTCATTTAGTTCTTGGTGTTGCCCAGAGTTCTCTTGCTTTATTTGGATCTTCTTTCAAGTAGTTCCTGTTATGAGACCATGTGAATTAATTTATTCTCATGGTGTGAGAATCTAAGTGAAGGAGGCTATGAGAGATAAAGGCTCAATGAGTTCGATGAAAATATTAGGATTTCAAGCATGGGATATAACTAGTGCATAGAACCCCTTCCCTTGGTGGATCTGAGTCTATATGCTCAAACTTTCATGGTGTGGGAATGTAGTCTACATTCTCACAATGGTGAAAACATGGGTATCTTAGATATCTTTTGAGCATGATTGAGAGCCATATTTTAGTGTGATCTCCCTTTCACTCTACTATCTGCAAGGATGGTAGATTATATGAATCATGTAGATTTTAGAAATCATGTGAAGGGGCATCAACACAATACACATGCATCTTTTTATGCATGCAAGGAAAAAGGCAACATTGATAACCATTAAGATAAGGAAAGTCTTAACTCTATAATGAAAAAAGAAAAAGCAACAGAGGCCTAGATCCTACCAGTACCATCACACTCAAAAGGGTCGACCCAATGATGGCAATGCTGATGACGATGGATAGTGATAAGACGATGAGCTTGCTCCTTCTTAGCCTATTACGATGATAGTAGCAATAGGTATACTTGGCGATGGCAATGATGAAAAGACACAAAGGTTAAAATGAGAGAAAAATATGGGTTTTGATATGGTGTGGAAAAATGATGACATGTGGCAGCAAAAGATTGACCCCACTCTCACTGCATGAGATTGTCACTGACATATATAGATTATCATGATGCAAGAATTCTTGATAACTTCATAGAAGTAGATAATTGGGAGTGCCTTTGATACCTTTCATGACCACTGATGTCTTTCATGCCTATTGATACTTGTATGTCCTCCTTGAGCTTGATGGAGGATGTTGGTGATGTTTCTAGAGTTTTGTCCTTGAGCACTTGAGCTCTTCCTCCATCTAGTGTATCAGGGTGTCCATAGACACTATGGCAAGTCCTTGTGTATCCACCCTTTGTTTAGGAGAGGATTCTTGTGGTTTTTCCATATTCACTTTTACTTTGAAGGAGGTTTTTAAGGACATTACCTGAGCTACTTTGAAGCTTCTTGGTCATTAGTGCCACTCTGCAGGAAGGTTTTTATGGCTTGGGCTTCAATATTTGTTTAGAATCCTGTGGCTTCCCACTAGCACTCTCATCTTGAGGTAATGTCACTTTGGGTCACCATTCCATCCTAGAAGTCTTCTTGCTATAGCACTCCGGATTTTCCTTTGATTGGATCACAAAAACAGGTTTCAAGAGGGGAAGCCAGCAAGGTCAATCAACCAGATCCATGCCCGAATTCAGAAAACAACTATTACTCCTTGTTCTCATTCGTTGAGGACCAAAAGGTCAATCAACCAGATCCATGCCCGAATTCAGAAAACAACTCTTACTCCTTGTTCTAATATCTTCCCCGATGCACGTGTGGGTATCTTTGGCGACCCAGAGCCCGAGCACCATATGGTCAGCACCCTCTAGAATCCTTCGCAGGTCACCTAGCGCTTCACTCCGCTTCCTTGGTCCCTCATCCACCGTACCGAAAGCTTACCATTTAAATCGACGACTAGTCAAGACCTCGACCGACCTTGCTATGCGAGACATCCTCCATTGACTCCCCGTCAGCTGTTGCAACTTTATCAGATTAGGTCTCCATGACCTCATTCACAAGACGGTCAAAATGCTTCCCCCAGCATTCTTGACATAAAATAGTCATTTAAAAACAGGTCATAAATACAGTTTCCATAACGAACTCTCGTCTTTCCACATTGTTCCACATCAATCCACATTATTTAAATCACATCCATTTCATATGTATTCCCATTCTCATCCAATCACATCATTTTTCATCTCATCACATCTTTCCTCATTTATCCTCATCAGATCTTATCCACTCGTATCTACCCATCTCCATATCTCATCACATCACATTTATTCACATCTCATCCATTCATAACTACCCCGATCCACATCACATCCATTTCACCTCACATTACATTCATTCACATCTATCCCGATTCACATCACATCCATTTCATTTCACATCTCATCCATTCACATCCCAATTCACATCACATTCACTTATATCCATCACATTCATTCTCATCACCATCCCATCACATTCATAACATCACATCACATCTATCCACATCATATCTCATTCATACATATCTCACTCATTCATCCACATCCATCCAATCGTTCACATGTACAACTACCCACATCTATTCATACATTCATATCTATCACTTCACATCTCATCCATTCACATCCCAATTCACATCACATTCACTTATATCCATCACATTCATTCTCATCACCATCCCATCACATTCATAACATCACATCACATCTATCCACATCATATCTCATTCATACATATCTCACTCATTCATCCACATCCATCCAATCGTTCACATGTACAACTACCCACATCTATTCATACATTCATATCTATCACTTCACATCCACATATATTCGTCACATCACATCTCTTTACATCACATCACATTCTTTCACATACACATCCACATCACATTCTTTCACATACATATCCACATCCATTCTTTCACATACATGCACATCCATTCTTCACATACATAACCACATCCATTCTTTCACATACACATTCGCATCCATTCTTCACATCCATTCTTCACATACATAACCACATCCATTCTTCCACATACACATTCGCATCCATTCTTCACATATACGTTCACATCCATTCTTCACATACATAACCACATCCATTCTTTCACATACACATTCGCATCCATTCTTCACATCCATTCTTCACATACATAACCACATCCATTCTTTCACATACACATTCGCATCCATTCTTCACATATACATTCACATCCATTCTTCACATATACATTCACATCCATTCTTTCACATACATAACCACATCCATTCTTCACATACACATTCGCATCCATTCTTCACATACACATTCGCATCCATTCTTCTCACACATAACCACATCCATTCTTTCACATACATCTACATCCATTTTCATCACATATCATCCACTCATATCCCATATCATTCATTTACATCCTGATTCACATGACATCACATCTCATCCATTCATTCACATCTATCTGATTCACATCACATCTCATCACATCTATTCACCTCACATCTCGTCACCTCTATTCACATCACATCCATCCATCCATTCATTCACACCTATCTGATTCTCATCACATCTCATTACATCTATTCACCTCACATCTCATCACCTCTATTCACATCACATCCATCCTTCCATCCATCCATTCATTCATTCACACCTATCTGATTCTCATCACATCTCACCTCTATTCACATCACATCCATCCATCCATTCATTCATCTATCTGATTCTCATCACATCTCATTACATCTATTCATAGAATTTAAGAGAATTCTAATTTTGATATAAAGATTCTTTACGCATCTATTTATGTATAAAAATCAACTTCAGTGGGAAAAACACTTTTATAAAAATCCTTTTATGCATCTATTTATGCATAAAAATCAACTTTAATGAGAATAGCACTTTTGAAATAAAAATAAATCCTTTATGCATCTTTCTATGCATAAAATCAATTTTAATGAGAATAACACTTTTGAAATAAAATTAAATCCTTTATGCATCTTTCTATGCATAAAATCAATTTTAATGAGAATAACACTTTTGAAATAAAATTAAATCCTTTATGCACCTTTCTATGCATAAAATCAATTTTAATGAGAATAACACTTTTGAAATAAAAATAAATCCTTTATGCATCTTTCTATGCATAAAATCAATTTTAATGAGAATAACACTTTTATAATGATAAAAATTTCCATTATGCATCTTTCTATGCATAGAAATTAAATTTAATGAAAATAACACTTTTATAACAAAACAATTTTCATTATGCATCTTTCTATGCATAGAAATCAATTTTAATAATTAATATCAGTGATATTTATGCATATTCATAGGTGAATATGTACATGGAGTAATTAGAATTAGAATAATTCTTTTAGAATGCACAAACGGTGGGAATTACTCTTTTGGAATAAATTCTTGCTCTTTTCCATAGCATAAATCGAATTGGCTGTTGTATTTGATGCAAAGCTTTGCCCGTCCATGGCAATAAAGGCAAGAAAAAAGATATCATGCTAATCATAATGGATCAATGTGCCACTTTGAGCCAAACATGCATAGGGCAACCGTGAGATTTCCAATACATAAACTTATCATTTATCCTTGTAGAAATCCATGCCAATCGGATAACCCAAGTGGCGTGTGATGCATCCCCTTTGTATAACCTGTCCATTCCATCCCAAACCAAGCAAATCACTTTCGGTATAGCTTATTAGAGCTGATTTTAATAAATAACCTTGAAGCAAGATCAAAAGTATCCCAAACAGCCATAGCCTTTTGAGCATTATCTCTTTGAGCCTTAAAAAACATGATCTGCCAATGCCTGGCCGACCATCTGCTCTCCGCTTGGAATTGTAAGCCCTACAACTTTACCATCCTCCACTAGCTAGTCGAGATAAGATTGGATGTGTAACAATCACAAACAAGAGAGGGGGGCATCCTTGCCTGACCGATCTCATCAAATGAATGGGCTCAGTCACCCCACCATTAATCATAAGCCTAGCCATTGCATGTTGCCTAATAGTATAAATCAATGAAGACATATACGAGGGCCAAATCCCATAGCCTGCATAAGCTATGAAAGAACAGACCAACTAACGTGATCATAAGCCTTTTCAATATCCAGTTGAATCATAGCCACCTCTTGCCTCGAAGCCCTTGCATAATCAATGTCAATTTGTACATTCAGTATATTATGCAAAATATTCCGACCTTTAATAAATCCATATTGCCTTGGATGAATCAAAGTAGGAACACTGCAACCTGTTGGCCAAGACCTTTACGAATATCTTATACATGCCCCCATCAATGTGATTGGTCTCCTTAGATGTAGATTAACTAGGGATGGAACTTTAGGCAGTAAACGTAGAAGCCCAATCTTCCAACTCGCAGGCATGATACCTTCTCTCTCTCTCTCTCTCTCTCTCTCTCTCTCTCTCTCTCTCTCTCTCTCTCTCTCTCTCTCTCAGACCATGTCTTTTGAGAGTATGTGACCTTGGGGTGTGCTAGGTGTAGGGGAGGTCAACCGTTGAGTTGTTAGGAATATGCAAGTCCGTGTGGAAGCCCATGGAGGGGTAGTAGATCGCACACACGAGAGGCTGTCTCTGTCTCAATCCCTAGTCAAGGGACGAAGGAGGGTGAGATAGGTGGAGGCCGCCTATCATCCAAAAATAGAATCAGGCTGGTTACAAAGGTACCCTAAAGGTGCATGGGGTGACCATTGTAGCCTTTTCAGATTTTAGTGGTCGCTAGTATTATTATTGGGGCTATTTAATTAATAAGAAAAAACCCAGGGCCAATGTTTGTAGAACCACACTATAACCCACTCAACAATGGTTAGCCGTCTTTTCAACCAATAGAGTAGGGATGGTGAAGCCGGAGGATGAACGGGATACACGTGGCGGCTGCGAATGAACATCGTCCACGTGGCTTCGAATTTGGCGCATAGCACGTTAAACGCTGATAATAATAGGTAGCGGGATTAGCCAATCAACGCACCAAAGCTAGATAGCGTTTAAAAAAAAAAAGAATGGATGGCACGTGGCCACCCATTCTACTGCCACGTCATATCCGCCCTATGAGGGGGCATCCTGACTTCAGCACAACGACCTCGTCTGTACACCTTAAACTTAATTAAGGTTAGATTAACATGTGAATCGTATTACGGGCCTCTCTGCTATTGCCAAACCCTCGGATCATTGTCCCCTCCTCCTGCACAGTTTTTGTTCTAATTCTAGGGTTTCCCAACCCCTTGATAGTTTGTATGTAATTAGGGTTTCTGATCTTAGGGATTCGCAATGGATCGAGGGACTTGGATGGAGCTCGAGTTGCTTGCAACAAACCTGAATTATCTATGCTTCCAGAAAGGGTTCTAATGTAAGGTTTTTATATCTAGCATTTCCGATTTAGGTTTTTTGGAGATTAAACAGAGGAGAAAAATCAGAGTTCTTGTTGCTACTTTCTCTTTCTTGTGTTATTAAAGTTTCTGTTTCTCCAGGGATAGACAACCTGATTGCTAGAAGAATCACAACCTGATTGCTGTGACCTCTACTGATTCTATCATGATACTGAGGTGCTAGACAGGGCATCTGCTTGATGACATGATTGCTCCTTCACCCTCAGTTTCTGAGAAGGTACCAGAGCCCTATTCATCACTTATAGTAGCAGCAGATGATGTTGATGACTCAGATTCCACATGTGCAAATGCAAAGGAGGCTAGTTCTGACGCTATTAGGGATCTGCCAGTGGCCCTCAACGACCCACATGTGCAAGATCCATATGCGGCACTGGATGTAATAAACTTTCTAGATGGGCAAGAATGTTCAAGCTTGAGCAAGGATCAAACCCTTGAACTTACCAATGCATGCATTCACTATGCTACTGAGCATCCACATGCATACATCCAGCATGCTGTACACTGTAGACAAGCTGGCCAAGCTCCAAAGGAGACATGTGCGTCCTCCTCCACAAGCTCACATAGAAATGTTGATAGCACTAGCAGAGCAGCCATCACTTCCGTGCGTGATCCCTCAACAGGAGTTATGTCAATTTGCGGCACCCGGCGAGAAATGGAGGATTCAGTCACAATAGCTCACAGGTTCTTACAGCTTCCCTGTAAACGGGTTGGAGGTTGCACGGGAGCATGCCCCTTACTTCCAGAAAAGCAGGGTGCTGAATTACCACTTCATTTCTTTGGAGTGTATGATGGACATGGTGGTTCACAAGTAAGCATTTATGTCCTCCTCCCGATTGTGTCTTGGACCTGCATTCATAGTGCCTAAATGCATGTAGCCTGATGTCTGTGTTCAGAGCTCTTGCCAGCCCAGAGATATCTTCTTTGAATTTGTGATACTTTTCTTTCAGGTTTCCAAGTTTTGCAAAGAGAGACTTCATATAACTTTAGTTAAGGAAATTCAAGCAACTGGCGGAGCCAACCAAACCAGCACAGAGAATACTCACGTTCTTTGGGAAAATGACTGGGAGAAGGTAATGTTTGCTACTTTTATGAAAATAGATGCAGAAATCGAAGGACTTTCTCGGAGAGGTATATCTGAGGACAAAGGAAGTACAGGGGAATGCATTTCTGAGCCTATTGCTCCAGAGACTGTTGGATCGACAGCGGTGGTAGCAGTGGTTGGTTCGTGTCAGATTATTGTTGCCAATTGCGGGGATTCGCGAGCTGTGTTATCTCGAGGCGGACAAGCAATGGCCTTGTCTGTTGACCATAAGGTGTATAAAGAATGCATTTCGACTTTCATCTGATCTCAATTTGTGGCACTTCATTGGTAATAATCAATGCACTCTTTGTTTGTACAGCCGAATAGAGAAGATGAGATGGAAAGAATTGAAGCAGCAGGTGGCAGAGTAATATGTTGGAATGGTTACCGAGTGTTTGGTGTGCTTGCCATGTCAAGGGCCATTGGTATGATAGCATAACCTTTCAAATTCACAAACCAGTTTATTTTGTGGTCTTTGGATTAGTTGTGAAGCTCTGACTTCTGGGTCTTGGATTTGCTGTGGTGAGTCTAAAGGTGATCGCTATCTGAAGCCATATGTGATAGCGGAGCCCGAAGTGATGTGCATATCACGGTCTGAAGATGATGATTGTCTCATTTTGGCCAGCGATGGTCTATGGGATGTCCTCACCAATGAGGAGGCCTGCAATGTTGCACGAAAGTGTCTTGCTAGCCGGGGCATTGCCAATGATGGATCTAAAACTTCAGTTTTCACTACGGGGAGCAATGAGAAGAATGCAGAGGCGGCTGCAGTACTGCTTACCAAAATGGCTCTTGCACAAGGCAGCAATGATAATATATCTGTTGTGGTAGTGGATTTGAAGGATAGGAAGAGGTCTAGAAATCTCTAATTCAAATTTTGACAGACAGCTAGGTTAGTGGAGTGTCCAATACTGGCACAGGTGCTACTATTCAGGTATTTTAGCTTTCTCCTACAAGGGTCCCTTTTAGTCTTGCTCTACAAGCAGGACTCCGTGTTCAATAAATGCTATTGTTACAAAGAAATGATATAGCAGATAGTAGAAAGCACTGTTAAGTCCTGATTGGATGCTTCTTGGCAGGGATGCAACCTCAGGTTCTGTCAAATCTTTTAAAGGTCTAGATGGTGTGCTCTCCATGTGGTTATGGAATACAGTTTGAGTTTGCCTTGAGTATGGTGCGTCCTCCTCCACATCCTCCTCAAGGCAAAGACGGGTTGTGTTCCATAACCACATGGAGGGGGAGGGCAGTGGGGGGCAGGAGGAATTAGCGTTCATTAAAAGATATAATTAAGAATGAGTTTCTACCTGTTCTTCACATTGGCACCTTATCTTCTTTGACTAGTGAGGGGAAAGGAAGATTTGTCCGCTTTTTTATCTTCTCAGTCACTTTTTGCATGCCACTACCATGGACAGCTTCAATAGCACCGGGTAAGTGCTTATGTTATCATCTTGCTACAATGCTAATATTTTCACAAGGATGTCAGAGGCTGCTTGACTTTGTTAAGAAGCACCCTTCTACCCGTTCCTAGACAATACACCGTTATTTTCAAGCTTAGGGACCCAACAAACCCCTAGGAGTCCTTAAAAGTTAGCTATCCTCTCATTCATTGATTCACAAGGATAGATGATCAACATTACTACATGTGGAGAATAAGAACTTATCAAGAGCATTCTAGAGGGGTACTTTGTAGTGGACATATTGCTTTTATCAACATCTGTGAAATGTTGGGATCTTGTTCATGATGTACACACTAAACTTTCCCTCAAGCATTGTAGTGATTAGTTTCACTTGTAGCACTATAGTCAAGGTTGTAATTTGATTACGGTTTTTCCATGAAAATTGTTATATTAAGGATTGTGTGGCTGAATAATTTTCAAGGAGTGAGAGCTATACAAGAATTGAAAGTGTTACAAAAAGATGATTGTTGATATCATTTAGTCCCATTGAGGAAAGGAGAGAGAAAGGAATCAAGAAAGATTTTATTAATGTCTACACAAGACCCAATGGGTCTATGAGCCAACATGTGTTGCACACTTGGGGAATGTGTTTCCTCATCCAATAATAGTACCATCCTCCTATATAATCAAGCCAAGGGGTGCGATGGCAACCCTTGCTTGTGGGGCTAAGGATCTCACCAGAGTGGGTGGGGTATAGTTCCTAATATGTATGATCTCTCCGACCTTGTGAAGTGTAAATGGTACTTCATAGGTTAACATGGTTTCATCTGCTCGACCTACCATAAGGTGCTTTGCCATCTTTCTTGTTTGAATGGGCACATCTCTTTTTGTAAGACAATGCAAAACGGCCTTCCCTTGTGCTTAATGTCAAATAAGGAAAGTCCGAGGACTTCGTGTAAATGCTTGCTTAAGACTAGTAAACCATTTTTAAGTTTGGCCGACCTAGTGTGAAAACTACTCGCTCTTATATATAAGTCATTTTTTATAATAAGCAATACACAATCATTCTTAGAAGCATGCAAAACCAATCAAAAAATACTTAAATACTTGTATAGCACTCATTAACTAGGATTAGGACTCTTAAATCACTCCCCCATCAAGTCTAAAATCCTTCAAAAAAAACTCTACAAACCAAGCTAAATGAGCTCTTGGTTTGGAAGACATAAACCCATGGTCCCACGAAAAAAGGTGCGAGTTAAGCATGCGAGTCAACACACGTAAGCTGAGCAAGTGTTTCTCAAAACACAATCCAATGCAAACAAAATAGTGCAAACAAGCGTCCTGCTTTTTACAGGAGCTCATTGTAGAAAGTTTTTCATCACAGAGCTAAGTTCTTGTTCTTCTTCATTCAAATGAGGAAAAAGGAAGGGTAAAGAGCCAATGTCCAGGACTAGCTCAAACCCAAGGAATCCATAAGGGAATTCACGTAACATATTCTCAACTGTGAGCCTACAACCTCAAAGCCAGGTCTGTGGAGGAAAAAGGAAGGGTAAAGAGCCAAGTTCTTGTTCTTCTCCATTCGAATGAGGAAAAAGGAAGGGTAAAGAGCCAATGTCCAGGACTAGCTCAAACCAAAGGAATCCATAAGGGAATTCACATAACATATCCTCAACTGTGAGCCTACAACCTCAAAGCCAGGTCGATGGAGGAAAAAGGAAGGGTAAAGAGCCAAGTTCTTGTTCTTCTCCATTCGAATGAGGAAAAAGGGTAAAGAGCCAAGTTCTTGTTCTTCTCCATTCGAATGAGGAAAAAGGGTAAAGAGCCAATGTCCAGGACTAGCTCAAACCAAAGGAATCCATAAGGGAATTCACATAACATATCCTCAACTGTGAGCCTACAACCTCAAAGCCAGGTCGGTGGAGGACGAGTGTCATTGAAAACCTAACAGCCAAACCCCATGGAGCAAGAAATTCCAAGCCTGAAATAGGGAGCTTTGTACAACCACTCCCTTATGTTTCACTGCCATGTGAATATATAGAAATCATACTTAGGATGGCGTTGGAAATCAGGAGGAGAGTTTCCACAAGACATACTTAGGATGGTGTTTGAAATAGGAACGGGAGGTGCTACAAACATAATACCTAGAGGCTCATGGTTGTTGCAAAACAAAGCCAATCCACATCTCAAGGATGATGACCAAATTTAATGGAATTGGAGATAAGAGAAGTTTGATCAAGTATATGAGGCCATAAAAAGAATTGATAATCCCACCAAGATCTATTCGTTCGAGCTTTGCCGGTGGTTTAGGTCTCTAAACCCACATGAAGAGGCTAGCTACGTGGTTTTGAGATACATATTGATTGTGGGATTCTCACCCAGCGGAGCTAGATGGAGTCTTGTCATATAGATCCATAATCTCAAGCAAGAGGAAGGTGAAACAATGCGAGACTATTTGCTAGAACCAAGTATCTCCATATGAGATACATCCCCCATGAGAGACTAGATGGCTTATTGCTCATCTATCAATTTATGATCAGTGTGAAGAGCAAGGGCTTTCATGACCATCTCTATAGGCCTAGACACTACATCATTGTTTAATGAGTGTTGTTGCGAGGCAATAGATCTAGTAGACAATCTCCAAGACAAGGATATAGAAGTCATACACCCAAATCAAGAGATAGAAGACGCATCATCCAATGGCTAAGGATACCCAACTAGCACCAGGTAGAATCCTTATCCAAGGACATGACTAGTAATATAGGTTGGACCATTTTTACAGCCTAGTGTGAAAACTACCCACTTGTATATTAGTCATTTTTTGTAATAAGCAATACACAATTATTCCCTTATAATAAGCAATACATAATCATTCCCTTACAGTAGTTTACTTCCGAGATTTTCTTTTTCCTCTTCTTGCTTGCATGTATACTATTGAATCTTGCATATTTGATGAATTCTTGCTAGATAGGATTGGTTGTAGGTTGTCTGCTTTGCATTAGCTTCCCCTTCATTCCTTGCCTTTTATGAGAGAGAACCATCCACGAAGGACCATCTCTTGTTGCCTCCATCTAGGCATTGAGAACTCTCCCTTCACCCCATCGGCAAGGAGAATTCCAATGTGACAATAGACTGAGGATGTGATAGACGAGCTAGCACACCCACATAGGGAAGTTGCATTTGCGGCTCTAAGACAAGACCCAATGACACATGCTTCAACAAGGCCTTATAAGATAAGATCTGGACTTGAACATCTAGCATTGGTGAATGTAATCTAAAGGAATTTGTAATGGATGTCTAGAGGTATTGCTTTGGCATTGGCTCCCTAGGTGTTGTCTGAGCATGGTCTCCCAATGGCAGTGAAGCTCTAGGAGGTATAGAGAGGGCTGAGAGAGAATTAAATCTTCTGTAAATCTCATAGTAAGATGGGCATGTGAGCATGTAATGCTCCTCCATCTCGACATCCCCTATTGCACATTACCTACATATCCATGTCTCTCAAGGAGTGTGTTTTTCTTTTCTCGACTCAATCTATAGACAATGGGATGATACCCTTACCTGGCCAATGGTGATCCGCATGGCATGTGATAAGTGCCTTTGAAGACCGCTAGAGCTCTCAATATATCCATCCTCTAAAACTTGTAAAATATGCTCTCTAAATAACCGGAGTTTCATAGTGAGCTATAGTGGAGACACCCTTGACAATGTGCACCTTATGTGCTGATCAAGGTAGATAAAGTAGTTGATCTCCTACTTGGGAGATTAAAAAATGGTGAATCAAGGTTGTACTTAAAGGGGGGGAGACGGTCCATTTGAATGTAATTTTTTTCAAACCAACTAACCACCCATGAATACTAAGGATTTTCATGTCTCTCTCAAGTAAGCTATATGGAGGAATTGAGAGCCAAGTGTAGGAGATAATCTAAAGCCAATGTATATGCATGTTGCAGCTAGTGTATATACACATGTACGTAAGTGATTGACAATCTCTGCAACCAGTGTATATACATGTTGTACGTGAGTGAAGGTCTTAAAAAATACGTCTATGATAAGAGGAGATGCTCCAAACTCCACTAAGATGATCTCATGGCTTACTTTGGATCATATGTGAGAGCATCATCACCTGTAATCTCTCTATATTGTACAAATCATGATTAGTTGATTTGCAGGTGAAGTGATGTTGCATGTGGTGACACTTTGCCTTCACACAAATTTTTTATAGTCCATTGGCATTGTTGTTCCAAATTCCAACAGAGGTGGAGCAACAAACATCAGTATTCATTATCCTTAAGTGGAGTAGGTAGTGGAAGGAGTGGCTCTTCTCTCTCTCTCTCGGGAGGATACACACACAGAAACAAGTATAGCCACGATAAACCAAAGTATTAGAATGCATAGCGGCCCACTCATGACACAAAGATTTATTTTTCCTTGAAGTAAGCTGTATATTATCTTAGGGTGCTTTGACTCTACCCCCTTTTCCCTAGCGGAGGTGGGGGAAATCTTCCTCTCTTTTTTTAGCTTTCCTGCTTTTTAGTGTCTAAAGCATATTAAATTCATAGATAAAAGAGGTTAACACGTGGGAGTGTAGTTCTTGTGGAAATGTAGATGTAATTGTATATATCAAGAGAGGATTTTCATACTTAGTCTAAATGTAACAAAAGGAAAAGAAAGTAGAAGGGACCAATCGTTGACCTTTCTTCATCTTAATCCTAGGAATCTAATTTCTTATAACCATTCTTTCTAAGTAGCCCTCTTATTAGCCTGCAACTAAAGATAGAGACTCTCCACTAAACGGAGAGAAGCACTCAAAGAAACATTGCACAAATTTCCACATAAAAGTTATTAGATACATTGCACAAATTTTTACAGAAGAATGGTAGCTTTAACTGAGCATCATTTGACCCTCTGGTTGGTGTCTCATGCTTTCCCATCAGAGTTTGCTTTCCTATCCTCAAGAATGAATATCTTCCCCTCCTCTTGGTGTAGGTGGTGTAATTTTTTGACACTGTTGTCTAGAATTTGAGAGTTTTGTAGAAGCCAACACCAACTACGAAGGTTTAACACAATAGGATGTAATGGATAAAAGTAGATATCCTGTGGATTAGTTAATACTATATCTCCCCATAAAATTCCTATTATAATAGTGGGGTCATCATCACGTTCAGTATTCTGCTTAATGAGGGCTAGTTCACCTAGGCCTAGGTCCTAAGAGATAGATTTATATTGTATTGAAGTAAGGAGAGGGTTAGTTCACCTAGGCCTAGGTCCTAAGAGACAGATTTATATCGTATTGAAGTAAGGAGAGGGTTAGTGTAGACAAAAATAGAGTAAGAGTTTGAGAAGGGGACCGAGGGGTTACTAGCAACTAACCTATCTCTGAGGCTCGCTTAAGGAGTAGACGGATGTCATCCGTAGGCTCTTGTCGTTGACTTCGGTCCTATATTGCCAATTGGCATTCCAGCTCTTGTAGACGGAAGTCATTGGTGTTGAGGAGGTTTGATATTGCAGTTTCGTGGACCATCCTTGCAGCATCCAGCTCCTCGAATCGCCAGGTTTCTTCCTCTTGGGCACGTCTGGCTATAGCCTCTCTTTCTTGAGCTTTTGTGATTCTCTTTAGCCTTTCGACAACCAGCCTTTGACTGTCTTGTAAAACTGCTGTGTGACTTGTGCCATTGTCTCTTGTTGTGCTATCACCATTCTTTGCATCTCAATTTGGCTAGCACTTATGGCATCATTAAGGGCTTTCACTTTCTCTGCATGTGCCTTGTTTGTTTGTTCTCTTTCCTGTTATAAGTGAGTGGCCCTGCTTTCGGCTTCCTTCAAACTTGAGGATAACTATTGGATCTCGCTTTGCAGCTCCTCTTCTTTTGCCATGGATTTGTGTTGGAGTTCTTGTACTTGCTGGGCATGAAGGACTGTGAGCTCATGGTTGTGGGTAACCTCCTTCTGGAGTTGCTCCTTAGCCTGTTCTAGCTTTGTCTTAAGATCTGTATTCTCTTTGATTCTCTGAACAATAGTTTGGCTTAGAACCAAATTATTGCTTTCCAATGACTCGTTTCTAGTCTCTTTCTCCTCAGTGGCCTTCAAACTCTTCATGATGACATCCCAATGTGTGGCCTCTACTGTTGCCAAGTGTTTCTTTAAAGTCTATACTTGTGTGTTTGACTCGTTAACCTGCTTCCAAAGTGCAGCGTTACGATCATGCAGCATGTGTGTAGTGAGGAGGTGGCAATGTCATACTCTTTGCTCCTGCTCCCATAGTGGTGCACTTGTGCTTGCGACCCCTTTGTAAATCCAATTCTAGGATTAACAAGAGCTACCGCTATTATCTTACATTAAGGAGTCATACATTCATGATATGAAGCAATAGTGTCTAAAGCTACAACTTGGACGGGTGCCCGTAATGGTGTGACGGAGTATTTATAGCGATATCCGCTTCAAGAGCGTGTGGTAGCAAGTTAGGATGAAGTCTTAAGTGATGTACTTCATAGATATATTATGAGAGTAGTCATTGTAATAGCATTAGGCCCCTTATGAGCCTAAAAAGCCCGACCGACCACCACAGTTTAAGTGAGTGTGAACACTTATGGCCATGTATATAAGTGAATTTCTCTCATAATACAACAGACTCTCCCATTGTGCAATTGAGTCTTGCTCTTGCTAATCCTCTTGCTAATCTCTCTCCCTATGCCATGCTAGTGAGTGTGTGTGAGTGAAGTGAGGTGAGAGGAGAGATGAGGACCTGTAGTGCAACACGGCGGTGTGACAACACTCGCAAGGACGTGGTGGATATGCTTCTCAAGGAGTTGTAGAGCTTGGAGACCTCAAGGGTTAAAAGCTCGATCATTGGAAAGATCCTCACGATAGTTGCGGTTCACCATGTAAGCTCTTTTTGGATGTGTTTCAAGGAGGGTTAGGATGAGCCATAACATTTTTGGCACCGTTCGGGGAGCCATCCCTTGGCGTTTTCTATCGTTTTATCTCTAATCTACACATAACCCATTGTCCATTATCTTTATTAGTGGTTTTCCATGAAAAAGATGTGGATTTGTGTGAGATTTGGTGTAGAATAGCTCTTTTTTTTTTTTTGAAAAGAATGCTTTTTACTTAATTTTTAGATTAATTTGTTGTTTTGGTTATTGTTTTGTGGTTTTTTATGTTCTTAGGACTTGCACATAGTTTGTATTAGGCTTAGTTTTCATCCATTGCATTAAACAATGCAAGAGAATGCATTTCTTAGTGAATGTTAGCTCTCTTTAATTTAAACATAGATCTAAGATCATTAATTTTAGTTTGATTGTGTGTTTTTTGTTGAAATTGTTTGGATTAGAGTGTTAGCAAGCATTAGGAGTAGCTTAATCTTTCAAAAAAATTCTTTAAACCATCAAAAAAATCTTTGAATTTGACTAATTTCTCTTAATGGACTGGTTTTTGTCATTAAGAGTGATTAATCTCGTTCTTCAAAGAGGCTAAAATTTTAGAAAATGTATTAATTAGGATCTAAATTGATCATATAAGTAGTCAAAATTGGGATTTTTGAGTGTTTTGAGAGCATCTAGATGCATCAAAACACCTAATCACATTAATTGTTTGATCAATTGGAGAAATTTGACTCTCTTTGCTTAATTTTACCTTAAGAGGAGACTATAATTAGGAGTCTAATTAATCTCTTAATTTAGATTAATTTACACAATTGTTGATGCACAAAGATTATTTTTTCCTTGCTCTATCCAATGATGTGCTCAATTGTGTGAATTAATTAAGGATTAGTGGTTAATTAGAGTCCTTGATTAGTGTAAAAGAGAAAAAGATTAGTGAAAGGATTAATCTTAAGTTAATCCTTAATCACCTTTTTACATAACTCATTAAGGCTCAATAAGAAGATGCTCAAGAGTTGTCGATTTATCCATTTTGGGGGTCATTTATGAAGGGTGTAAGGTGTGCCATTAAAGGGTTGACTTTTTTGATTCCACTTACCTTTTTTGGAAAAATGCCCTATCCCTTTCATTCTAAATTTAAAAAATATTTCCCTCAAAAAGGAAAATTTGTATTTCCCACTAGACACCCAAAAAAAACCCACATGAACGAAAATCTCACGTGAATGGATAAATGACGTGAATGGCAAAATCACGTGAACGAAAAAATGACGTGAACGGAAATCTCACGTGAACAGAATAATGACGTGAATGAAAAAATCACTTGAACGGAAATCCAAAAAAAAAATAAAATTTAATCCCATGTGAAGTCCAGTTCACACGTGAAACAGTAGTTCACGCGGTAAAAAAAAATTTTAAAAAATCAAAATTTAATCCCACGTGTCCGGTTCACTCTGGAAACCACCCCTGTTTGGAGGCCCGTATCTCCTAAACCGTATATCTGTTGAAGACGCTCTAGGGCTCATCGAAAAGCTGACATCGAGCTCTTTGACTTTAGACTTGGCCGTCCGAAGAGTTAAAATCGATCATTTTGGCCTCCAACCAACAACCTCATTATTCGACCCAAAAATCGAGGCAAAAAAACCCCAAAAACCATGAAAAATCAAAAAATAGCGTGAAAACGACAAGCCATATTCGGGCTACTTTTTGAGGGTCTAAATGATAAAATCACAGACGAATCATGGAAACAAAGTTGTAGTACTCCAAAAATACTATAACTCCCTCATAGTTTTTCAAAATTCCTTTTGGATCACCCTAAAAAACGTGCTACGAAACAGTGAAAATTCTCGAATTTTTTTTTAAATCTTGAGACAGTGATGGAAAATAGGTTTTAGGACCTCCTCTTCCATATGGGATGTTCCTAGCATACGCTTTTTTCGAAAAAATATCTCTAAGGTCGTTGCGTATAGCGCCTAAGCTAATTAGGGCAAACGGATACCCGTTTGATCCAACGAAGAGTACACCAAGCCTCTTGAGGCTATAACGAGCTATGGGAAAGTATAAAAAGTTTTTAAAAAAAAACTGTGATTGCTCATTAAAGAGCATTTAGGCACTCCGACATGGCCACAATAGAGAGATTGCCTGCAATTACACAAGGACTGAACCCAATTGCTGACATCTTCGAGCCATTGAGATCCATGCTGCCAATTCACCTCCCCATGCCATTAACCATGCCTATAACAAGCGTCTCATCCGGTTTTACAGTCCCTGTCACTTCAATTCCACGAGGCTTTGGCCCCTTGCCTAACATGCCGACACCTTGGACATACTGACTAGTCTAGGAAGGGGGGTAGCCCAAGGACTCAGTGAGTCTCTTCTAACAAGAGCACTCACATACGGTCTCAATGACTCATACAGAAATACGGCCTTGCAAATTTCTAAAATAATGGGCAAATATGATGGAACAACAGACCCTGTTCAATTCATTCAAAAGTTTGAACAGAGATGTGAAGCCTTTGGAAATCCCAACTGCCCCACTAAGGTACATGCGTTGAACTTATGCTTAGAGGGAAAAGCTAGTCTATGGTTCATCGCATTGATGCTAGCGAGATCAAGACCAATTTCAAAACTTTGAAATCAGCCTTTATACATGGCTTTTCGAGACAAGGTGATCGGTGGAGTGTAACAACAGAACTCTATTCAATTGAACGCCAACCAAATGAATCCATTAAAGATTTTATCCTTCGGATAAAACTCTTAGACTCACGTTGTGAGTCATGGAAAAAATTGAACGATGTTCAATTGAGGAGATGTTTCATGATGGGCTTAAAAAATAACAGCTTACATAACTTGATCATTATATCCAATCCGGAAACATTCGATCAATGTTGCAAAGAAGCAATACGTTTAGATGACAACATGCTAGAAGATGATCATGCTACGAGATGTTACTCATCTAAACCAAATGAAGCAATGGCAAAAGAAAGATCGATCTCAGAATTGATATTTCCAGAGTTTTATGCAGCCTTGCTTAAAACCTTACAGCCTTGCATACAAGGCACCTGTTTTTCTGTACTGCATCTATTTGACCATGATACTAAAAAGTGTCCTGCTTCATCCACGATGGACTCAAAACCTCCCGTGCACAAAACAGAAACAGTCCAAAGGGTAGAAACTGCTCATCATCAGAAGGCAGTTAATCGGACACTTTAGTGTTTCTATTGTCGTGGACCTCACAAGGTTGCAGAGTGCATAAGTTGGAATACTTCCATGCCCATAGTCACTAACACCTTATACGACCAATGTGTGAACATTGTGGCATTGATCACATGTTCCAAGATTGCCCAAGACAAGTTGCTTCAATGCAACTTGTCTCACAAAATACAACTCTTAACATCTTAAGTGTACAAAATGGGCAATTGGCCATGGTGCCCAAAAGAGAAAACAAAACCTTCTAAACCCAAGAAAAACAAAGGACAACAAACTGTCGAAACCAAGGTCGAAGTAAAAGATAGGGAAAAGGAGTCTATAGAGGACATAAACCCAAAAGGGGACATAAACACAAAAGAGCCAAAAGCTATACAAGATGTAGAAGCATCCACATCAAAGACAACCACACAAACCTCAACACCCATATGTACGACACAGGATACAAAAACCCAAAAGAAAATTAGATCTCGTCGCATGGGTAAACATAATGAAAAACTGACAAACCAAAGAAAGTCAAAGAATGAAACAAGTTCTAGTACATCACTAAGTGAGGATGAAACAAGTTCTTCCTCTTCGCAATGATGGATGTCGCTTCAATGAATCAAATGAGGAACTGAGAATCATCATCTATTGATTTAATTTGCGTTCCTCCGGATCCTTCTCTCTCTTCTCTCCCATTATTAACATCTCTTAGTATCCCCATTAACAAAAATCACATGTAACCTTGCCAATGATTGCCAAAAACAATTTGAGAAAAAAAAAGGCTCACACAAATATAAAAATGCAATCATGCGCAAAAAACCCCCACCTCGTTAGGAATTCCCAATACATAATTAACCTATTCTATTGATTTAATCTGCGTTCCTTCGGATCCTTCTCTCTCTTCTCTCCCATTATTAACATCTCTTAGTATCCCCATTAACAAAATCACATGTTACCTTGCCAATGATTGCCAAAAACCATTTGAGAAAAAAAAAAGCTCACATATAAAAATGCAATCATGCGCAAAAAACCCCCACCCCGTTAGGAATTCCCAATACACAATTAACCTATTCATTCATTAACTAGCCTTTCTTATTCCTTCCGGAGGGAAACAAAGACCGTTGAACGTCATTCAACATCAAAGCCATCGACAAAGCTTGTTCATTCTCCCCACACAAAGGTCTTCAACACGATCACGAGGACGCGATCGTCATCCTCAGGAAGGGGGGAATGTTAATCCAATTCTAGGATTAACAAGAGCTACTGCCATTATCTTATATCAAGGAGTCACGATAGATACACCAAAGGGTCATACATTCATGATATGAAGCAATGGTTTCCAAAGCTACAACTTGGATGGTCGCCCGTAATGGTGTGACGGAGTATTAGCGATATCCGCTTCAAGAGCGTGTGGTAGCAAGTTAGGATGAAGTCATAAGTGATGTACTTCATGGATATATTATGAGAGTAGTCATTGTAATAGCATTAGGCCTCTTATGAGCCTAAAGTGCCCGCCCGGCCATAGTTTGAGTGTGAACACTTATGGCTATGTATATAAGTGAATTTCTCTCATAATACAACAGACTCTCCCATTGTGCAATTGAGTCTTGCTCTTGCTAATCTCTCTCCCTAATGCATGCTAGTGAGTGTGTGTGAGTGAAGTGAGGTGAGAGGTGGGACGAGGAACCGTAGTGCAACGCAGGGGTGTGAGAACGCTCGCGGCGGGAGATGCCGTGGAATTGCTTCTCAAGGAGTTGTAGAGCTTGGAGACCTCAAGGGTTACGAGCTCGATCATTGGAAAGATCCTCACAACAGTTGCGGTTTACTATGTAAGCTCTTTTTGGATGTGTTTCAAGGAGGGTTAGGGTGAGCCATAACACCCCTCTAGTCGACATGCAGTAGGTTTAACAGTTCATCTAAACCTTCCATAGTTTCCTGCATGAACTGTTCATAATTGACATTCTGTAGGAACCATGCCAGTGGTGTAAGTGTGGGGCCTATTCCCCCCCAGGCGGGTCATCAGTGTCCACCGCCTCACTAGATGAGCTCCGATATCTCAACACTCCCCCTCGAGCTCAACTCCATCTCATGTACACCAAGCGAAGCGCTGAATCTACGGAGCTTCTCTGTACCCAATGCTTTGGTGAAGATGTCAGCGACCTGATCCTGTGTGCTGACATAAACAAGGTCAACGTCTCTTGCCAAAACCTTCTCTCTGACAAAATGGTAGTGGACCTCTATATGCTTTGTGTGCGAGCATGAAAAATTGGGTTCTTGGCTAATTGTATACTGCTAATGTTGTCACAAAAAATGACAACTTGTCTATCCACTGATAGATCTAAATTTGCAAGTAGCTTTCTCAACCAAGCTACCTCACATGCTACCGACCGAGTACAGAGGTGCTGCCATAGCAGCACCTCTGTACTCGGCCTCTGTACTGAGATAGAGCAACCGTAGGCTGCTTCTTGCTGCTCCAAGTCACAATAGCACTCCCTAAAGAAAACATGAAGCCACTAGTAGATCTTCTATTTGAGATACTTCCAGCCCAATCAGTATCTGTGTACCCATGTACATATATCTCTGTCCCAGTTTCATAAAATAGTCCACAATGCAAAGTAGACCTCACATACCTCAGTATGCATCTCAATGCATCCAAATGCGGCTTCTGAGGAACCTGCATAAACTGACTCACCAACCCAATAGCATAGCTCAAATCTGGCCTGGTGATCGTCATGTAGATCAAGCTTCCTACTATGTGCCTATACATAGTAGGATCCTCCAAAATCTCTCCTGAATCTGCACTCAACTTGCCATTCTGATCCAATGGCACTGAGATAGGCTTACAGCCTGTCATACCATACTTGGACAACATGTCAAAGCCATACTGTCTCTGCAGTAATCCAATACCATGTGGTGACCTAATCACCTCAATGCCCAAGAAATATCTTAGCTCCCCCAGATCCTTCATCTCAAACTTCTGTCTAAGCAAGATCTTTACATCAAACATCTCTGTATCATGGTCCCCCATAATGATCAGGTCGTCATCTACATAGATGACAACAAGCACAACCCCTCTATCACTGTGTCTCACATACAGCGAGAAATCTGCATTGGCTACATGAAAGCCAATAGTGGACAAGATATTCAGAAATCTTGTCAGACCATGCTCTTGGTGCTTGTTTTAAGCCATACAAGGCTTTCTTCAACCTGCAAACATGCTCGGGATGACACATCCTCATAACCAGGTGGCTGCAACATATACACCTCTTCCTGCAAATCCCCATGCAAGAATGCATTCTTTACATCCATCTGATGTAAAGACCATTGCTTTGATGCAGCCACTGCTATCACAACTCTCACTATTGCCATCTTGGCAACTAGACTGAAAGTTTCCTCATAATCAATGCCATATGTCTGTGCATATCCTTTGGCTACCAATCTAGCCTTGTACCTGCTTATGCTTCCATCAGTGTCCCCACTATCCTTAGGATTCCACCCTTACCATGTACATTGGTGTGAAGTTTATGTACAACACAACTTTGTCCATTTCATAGCATCTCCCATAGCCCCTCCCTTTTTCCTCTACACTAGCCCAAGCATCACCCTACCTCTATCAACTATGCCCAAAATTGCTTACCTCTTTTGATTGTGCCTAGTCTTGGCACTATTTTTTATCTTTAAAATATCTTAGTGAGATCCATCTCAGGTGAGTTTAAAAAGACTATTTTATCAAGTCTATATTTAAAGGTAGTGTGAAAATACCTATAATGTTGTCTTTAACAATGGAAGATGGTATGCATATATATAGATGTTATGGAAAGTCACAACCTCGAAACGCACATGAAAGAGAAGACTAGATTGGGTACCACAAATGCCCCAACTGTGTACAAAAGCATCCCCATGGGTATTTTTATAGATTTATTCCACCAAAAATAGATACAGGGCCAAGTTTGCTCTACAAGAACTCTTTACATGATTAAATAATTTTATATCACAGTCCTCCCATTTGGGAGAGCAACTATCCTAAATTGTGTAGAATAGTAACATTATAATCCTGGAACAAATTTCTTTGTGTCAGCAACCAATTGTGTCACTAGGTGCCACAGTTGGTTTAACGAATTTTCTAACGGGGTCAAGAGACTAAACTATCCTTCACATGATTAAACCAGATAGAAGGAAAACTATCACCGACTTAATTTGAAGAAATCAACGCTTTTTTCCTAACCAAAATCAGGCGCACAGCCATTGATCTAATCATTTGAGAAAATCAACGCCTTTTTCCTAACCGAAGTCAGACGACACAGCCATTGGTATAAGAGCCCTTATTAAAGGTGCAATGTCGATGTGATGCTGGCTTCATCAAGAGAGAAGAGCATTCCTATCCCGACTCTCGAATAAATTGAATACCGATGGTGCATCATGAAATACCAGGGTGCTTGGGGATCCATGTAGAAGAGTTGATATCTCTCTCTCATCTCTGGTGATATCTCTCTCTATCTCTGGTGCAAGGATATGGGACTACATCGATTATGGCACAAGAGGGGTGGTCCCGGCAGCTCGGACAGCTCACAGAAGAGGGTCTGAGGACATGATGCTTGACTTGGCAAACCAGCACAGGAGGGCTTTGTTGCTTTAACGCTGGGGAAGGCGTACTTCGTTGTGCTGCTACCATTTTTGTGTAACAGAATGGAGAATTAGGGAAAGGGCCTCAGGAACCCTTTCCCAGGAGGAAAACAGGGCGACCGGTAGAGGTCTGAATATTAAACTGAAAATGACGTGAAGAGGTCTGTCCAGCTGACAGATCATTAGTCATCAGAATATTAAACAAAAAATGATGTACAGAGAGGTCTGACTAGCTGACAGATCAGTGTTGTGTGACAACATGAGTAGCATACTAACCCGGTTTATCATGCTAAGAAAAAGCATATTGAGGTGCATTATCATTTTCTAAGGGAGGATTGGGTGGCATTAGGTAACATAGAAGATCCGTAAGTTTAGGAGCTTACTTAGAGTGTAATGTGTATAGATGAGCTCGAGGGAGAATTTTGAGATATCGAGCTCCACTAGCTCCATTCTTATAGAACTCTTTAATAGATCAACCCTCCCTCCTAGATAAAAAATGCTATTGTTCCCATCCATAAGTAAGAGATCGACCCAAATAATAACATGACTATCATGATTGGCCACATAAATTAAGACCCCATGACTATTATGATTGGCCATAAAGCAAGAGACCCCATGGTTATAGGGCTATCATGATTGGCCATATGATGGAGTAGTACTAGGTGAGAAAATAGCTCTATGGGGCGGAGAGGTTGGGACGCATAGCATTAGGACAAGCAGGATTTAGACAAAACTACTCCACTCTAGATCATATTTTCACCCTACGGGCTATCATAGAGGAGGCGAGGTAGTATTGCTTTGTGGATTTCCATGAAACATTCAACTCCTCCCTCAATCTGTTTACTAGGATGCATGCAAGAGCTAATTCCCACATGACATGATATGGGGGGTGATGGCCCTTTATAAGGTGGTGGTGGCTAGTAGGGTTCTGGTAGCACGAGGAGGGCTCTCTGAGGATATTGTTGCTATATTTGATTGTGATATGTGTGAACACACTAGGACTAACCGGGGGACTTTTTCCCTCTTTAGGAGTTCCCTCCCTCCCTCCCTCCCCCCCCCCCCCCCCCCCTTGGTGCTAGTATACACCCATCTTGGGATATACTTATCATCTTTGTACATCACACATTCATTATCTATCCAACATCTCATTGTGTGCTCCCTTGAGCTTCTCAACTATGTGTGCGCGCGTGCACTTTTGCAACCCTATTTTTAATTGGGGTATACTTATCATCTTTGTACATTACATATTCATTATCTATCTATCATCTCATTGTGTGATCCCTTGAGCTTCTCCACTCCTATGTGTGTGTGCGCGCACATTTCTACAAGCCTATTTCCAATTGGGGTATACTTATCATCTTTATACATCACACATTCATTATCTATCTATCACCTCATTGTGTGCTCCCTTGAGCTTCTCCATTGTGTGTGTGTGTGTGTGTGTATGTGTGTGTGTGTGTGTGAGTGCGCATTCTTGCAACCCTGTTTCCAACATTTGGTATCAGAGCATATGCTTCTCCCCTTGTTGCGCTACTACTTACCCTTCACCCTTAGTCGCCAATCATCTTGAATCAAATCAAGGAGCCCTTCACGGAGAAGAAAGAGGATCAAGAAGTTTGCATTACTTTATACTATAATTTTGCAGTTAGATTAAAATTTTAGGGACATTTTGGGGGCCATTCGCATAGTTTTCAGCTTTTTGCAAACATCTTCGGGGACCAAATTTGCATTGTTCTTTATCATATTATTGTTAGATATACTACAAATGGGTGTGCAGATACATGTGAAAGCATCACCACACTGGATCTTGTCCATCAAAGGATCACTTAGCACTTGTGCAGGTTGCATGATTACTTGCTTGAATATTATCAGAAATGACAGACATTGATGTATTTTGGATGATATCCACCCATTGAGGCTAAGCTTAACGGGACCAACTACCCGTTATAGTTCTATATGATGTAGCATGTATTAGTAGCCAAAGGGAAATGGAATCTTATGGTTGGTACCGAGAAACATCTTGGTTCCTCTGATGAACATGATGCAGAAGGCACATCTGCAGACAGTGACTTAGTAAATGCAACTATTATCGAAAGCTAGGTCATTATATTAATGAATGTAGAAAAAAGCCGTAGTAGGAGAAGAAGAAAGAGTCAGGCATCAGCACTGAGTACTAAAAAGAGGAGTCAATGAACTATGCACATGATGATTAGGATCCATTATGCACTTCACTTTAGTTATGGCCCTTTTGTTCATAATTTATGCATGTTAATAATAAATCATCATATCTGGTATTTTGATAGTCATGCTAGCAAGACCATTACTTCTCCAGCGTGATTTACTTTCCTCCCTTAAGTCTGCTCCTTAAGGAGGCACGTTCACATGTGTAAACAGCTCCTCATATCTAGTGAAAGAAATTGGTAAGGTTGGGCTAACTACTGGAAAATGGTGGGATAATCACTCTCTTAGAAGTCATGTTTGTTCTAGGTATCAAAGAGAACTTGTTTGTCAATCTCTATTATTGCTAGGGTAGGAATAGTCAGATTTATTGATGTGACAAGTGTACAATTCACGATTGGAGTGATGGAGAACTTGTTGTTATTCTCTATTAAAGAGAATGGTGGGATAATCACTCTCTCAGAAGTCGTGTTTGTTCTAGGTATTAAAGAGAATTTTTTGCCAATCTCTACTATTGCTTGGGCAGGAATGGTCAAATTTATTAATGTGATAAGTGCACAATTCACGACCGGAGTGATGGAGACATCATTGTCGTATCCGATATGTGATTCATGTATATCATGGCTAAGTAAAGAAGCAGCCGATGGTGGCTATACTTCAAGCTGTGAAGCTGAGTACAAGGTAGCTTTACATCGATTGTGGAGTGTGTATAGCTTATACGCCTTTCGGGTAGATCTTAGTGTTGGGACATCAGCTCCTTGCCTCCATCTTTAATGATAGCCAGAGTGCATTGGCTATTGCAAGGAACCCAATGTTTCATTCTTTCACACAAAGCACATTGAGGTGCATTATCCTATTTGTATGGCTCATAGATTAAGGTTCCTTTGTATGATGGTGAAAGGGTTCTACTAAGGGTCAAATGAATGAGTTTGATAGATAAGGATGCATTCAATTTTAATCTATGAGGTGGGTGTCTCTTAAAGGAAGGTCATATATAATGCACCTTGCAATGTCAAGGTAGGGTGTCCTAGTGTAAAGTCTACCAATCACTTATTGCATCCATTTATGAGATAACGATTGCATCTACAAATAGCCCCATTTGGTAGTGCGCCAAACTTATCAATACCATTCAAGGCCACCGTCTCTGGTGTCTAAACTAAGGCCTATATGTCAAGTTGCTTAACCATGGATTCTCCTCATAATGGGGGCCTTACAAAATGTGAGATTACTAAACCCATTACAAAATAGAGCGAGGGTGGATAGTGATATCCAACAACCCCCCTCAATGAACACCTGAGATGAAATAATAGTTGCGAGGTCCCAATTCCTAGCCATTGTCGGTGATGCTTCATCTAGATTCTACAAAGAAGCTTAGTGAACATATCAACACAATTCTCACCGTGGGACAATATATTATTTGCACCTCCTTAGATATGATGAGATCACATACAAAAAGTAATATTGAATCTCAATGTGCTTAGTGGACCATGGAACATTGGTTTCTTTGCAATGGCCATGCAACTCTGGTTTGTCACTAATCACTGATTAGCAAATTAATTCTCTATTTTGTGTGCAAAAAACAGAGTATGTAGGGAGTCCAGATTTGGTGCCTTAGACTTCAAATGAGCTCAAATGCTTTCCAAGACATTAATAGCAATGAGTCTAGTAGAGGATTAAGCCAAGAAACACAAGATTTGAAAATATTGAATGCTTAATCTCTGTTTTACCAAAGTCACCTACTGCTGCAGGTTTGATGAAGAGCTTGGATCTCACTGTAGACTTGATCAAATTGAATTCTGACTTCACCAGCTTGTAGAGCATGCTTGAAAACACCTTGGGCTAAGAGGAATTAGGGCCATTGTAACTGAGCTGGAAGAAATCTCAAATCCCCTCTGAAAAATGGTGCCTGCAAAACGTGCTGCCCCCGCCGGCGTTTTACGCTGATTCGCTTCAATTCCTTTGAGATGCTTGTAGTCCCTTGAGTCTAGTTTAAGTACCTAAAAGGGCTTGGCCTAATTTTAAGTGTGCAAGGAGAATGAACTCCTCCACTGGCTGGGGGTACAGAGGTGAGTTGAAAAAAAGAGGAAAATTTATAATTAGCTCCTAATCCTAATTAGTAAAATGATTAGCAAGATAATGGGCTCACAAAATGATGGATTCTAGGCATGGCTCTGATACCATGTTGAAATTAGAGCAATGTGATGAGCTATGGTGGATCAAATACTAGAATCAACATTAACAAAGTGATTAGCAATATAAGTAATTATAAATAATTAAGATATAATTAGTGAGTAATTAGTAAATAATAAAGATATAATTAGTGAGTAATTAGCAAATAGCTTAATGTAGGCATGGATAATCAAAAACCAACAAAATTCTCATTATGCCAATGCCTCAATTTATAGAGTTTACATCCAAGCATCAAATCCCACTGATTTCTCCTTGATTCACTCCACCTCTCCCAGAATATCTCCACCTCTTTTGCTTGAATCTCTCCACCTCTTCACTTTTCCCAAAATATCTCCACACTTCCTAAATCTTCTCATGATACCCTTTATTCTCTCCCAGTAGATTCTTCTCACCTTTTCACAGGTTCTTTCACATTTACAAATTCTCTTTTACAGCCTCTAACCAAGGGCTTGTTCCCGCACACACCCTATTCACTTGTATATTTCAACACTTATAGGATTGTTGAGGTTGAGATTTGGGGAGTGGTCTTCGTCTTCACCACCAAGGTTTTGAATCTCCATAGTGATTTGAGAGGGTGGATGACATGGTGAGAGGAGTGTTGAGTGTTAGGGGTTACCCGAGGTGATGGCTTGTAGATGGAGGAAGAGGCTTGGGATGTTGATAGGTGTAGGTGCCCTCATCCAGCAAGGGTATGGTGACCATTTCATGAGGAAGCTCAAGTGTTATGGTTCTTTTTGGTTGTCTGACTATATAGTGGTGGCTATAATCCATCCCCTCCTAAGGATGATGCTCTCTTTCATTGTACCTACTACGAGAGTCACATAAAACTTGCAAGAGCTAGATTTAGCTCCAATATAAAATTTAGCTTCAAAGCAACCAACAATCATAGATTAGGAATTGTTTACTGTGGTAACGGTTGTTTACAGATGATACAAGTGGTGGGTGCCCTAATGAGTTCCGTGTCTCCCACCAACGACAACACGGTGTGGCTAGCCCGGGTGTCAACAAAGCTCAAGGCGAGTGGATTCCATAGCTAGTTCTATTTCAAATGTGTTGAGCATGAACATGGATGTGATTTTGGCACCATCCAATCGTGCAAACCTTGTCCCAAGCTTCTATGGAAGAGTTTCCATGGTCGCCCCAAAAGTTGAATCCAATCCTCAAAGTTGGTAGGCTCCAGGAGGGGCTCATATTATTGGTCCTCATCTTCACCATCCATCTTCGTACAAGCTCTATAGATACCACTTGATGTGGTGTGAGCTTCTACATTGCATGCTTTATAAATATCAATTGAAGTGGTTCGAGCGGTTGTGTCAGACTCATTGGGCGAGAGTACCTTAATCCATAGGATGAGTCTTCCTTATTTTCAAGTTTGTTTTCAAGGACTGTATACCCTTGCGTACATAAATGTGATTAGTTTCCCAATCATGAATAGGCTTGTGTCTCTCATGTAAGGCCTTTTGAGGATCATGGTGTATGACCCTCTTCTCTAAAAATCCATCACCATGAATGTGGGATGAAAGCTTAGCCCAAAGGTCTTAATCTTTGCATCGTGAAGGATGCCAAAAAGGTTTAGCAGTGTTCTCGTCGATAACCTTGACCATGAGTCTGTGCCTATTATAGTGGTGGGCTTACCCAAGCCTCACAGTAATCCAAGATTGTAGAGATCGTCATACCTTTATATAAATGATTCGTAACATGGCGTTCATTTCATCACTTCTGAAGTAGTTCCCCAGCGTGTTCATGGGAACTTTTGGCTATCCTTTTGTCTTGGGTATGGATGGAGAGCGCTCACTTTGGCATGTCTCATCCTCCTCTTTAGGTTCTCAGGTGGTTCAGCTGCATGGGCTCATAAATTCCCATTCATTCAATCAGATATGTCTCTCCAAAGTTGAGAAATTATTTATAAAAGTTAGGACTCGGACTTTTGAGGATAAGAAGGCTGTGAAGCCTGCTATGTCCCTTATGAGATATTTGTGCTCACTTAGCTCGTACTCACTTGGAGGTACCAATATGTAGAGGATGTGCGCACTGATCCTTCCCTAGGAGGCAGTGCCTTTGATGGGGCCGAAATGAAGTCGTCATCTATCACATCATAGAAAATACTATGGTGACTATGATGATGCATGGAAGGCCAACTTTCACCTCCCACTTACTCCTCCTTTACTTCATCTAGAAAATGCAGTATCTAGTTAGATTGGTTTCAAAGGCAGAGGCTTTAAAACTGGCTCTTTTTGTGAAGGATTTTAGCAGGAACTGAGGTCCCCTCATTGGTTCTATGATTGTATTTGGAATGGGGTTAGGGATCTTCTCAAGTGGGTTCAATGTTTTGTATTACTCGACCATTTTCTCAAGTATTGGATCTACTTCAGCCTACACCTTCCTAACAAGCTCTTTGGCTTGTTTCATTCTCTCTTTCTTCCTCGAACACGGGCTTGAGGCACTCTTTGAGTTTCTTTGGAAGGTTGGTGTAGTCAATGGGTTTCTTCTCGTTGGGAAGAGCTAGTTTGAATGGTCTCCAAGGAAGACAGCTTCATAGCTATCGTTCAAACCACTCTCATTGGGTCACTATGTCGTTGCCCTTGATAATTGATCATGCAGTGTTTCTGCATGCTCTTCGAGGTTTTCTTTTTTTGGACCTCTGGTTCTAGTTCACAAGACTTTTTTGGGGCTACTGCATCCTTTGGGGCTTGTGCCTCTAGATCTTTGCTTTGAAGTTGAAGAGCCTAGGCTTTTTTCTTCTTCAGTGCCTTGTTCCTTTAGCTATGCCACCCTTGTCTTAGCTTGGAGCCTCATGATTGCATTAATGGGAATAGTGTGGATAAGTCCTTGCATGCTTGAAAAGTTTAGGCTCGTAAAAGTGGTCGTAGATGCTTCTACCATGGGGGTAATTGTCACTATACTGGGATAATCCTTAAGGGCAGCACTCGGGGGATTTCGTGAAGGGTCTTTATGCAGATACTCAGTGATACGGTGTGAGCCTTTTCATCAAAATCATTTTGCATCGGTGGCCTAAGTACCATATTATTGAGGTCTCTTGCTCTTTGCTGCACCGTGCATTTGAATAGAGATATAGTCTATGGGTGAAGCACGTTCAAGATACCCATAGTGATCATACTATTGTTATGCTCATATGAGTCGTGTTGGTGGTGATAGGACTTTTAACTCTCATGTTCTTGGGCTTCTTTCTATGGGCAGAGTCATCAAGTACTATTGTGTTCTTGGAGGAACCAATTGAGGTGGTGGTACCAAATATGGATGTGGCAATTAGGGTCTATACATACCTTTCAGGAAGGGGTTTTTATACGTAGACGTTGGAGCTTGTGCCTGTTTACGAGTGACTGGTGGGGATGGCAAGACCAATGGCTGTCTTGGTGTGGGGAGAATCTATCTTGGTGCTACATTCCACCCTGCTGGGTTTCCTTGGTACCAACAATGAGATGTGCCATGGTTTATGTGGCACTAATAGTGAGCACAAAATTGTTGTTTAGTATTGGGATACTCTGTACTTGTATAATTTTCGTGGCAAATTATGCAAGAAAATTGTGCACCAAACCATATCTCTTCGTGTGAATAGATGTGGGTGTAATCCTTGAGGTGCTAGTTGGTGCTAACCTTGAGGTTTCCCTTGGGGATGGGCCCTACCATTGCTGGCCTAAATGATTTAGCATATTCTCTACCATCTCGTCCATGCTCATGTTCTTAACTAGGACTCTAGTTGGTGTTGATTGGGTACCCTTGGCTAATGAGGCTTTGGATGATGCGTCCTCTATCTCTTAGTTCGAGCTCTATTATCTACTAGGTCTATTTCCTTATGGTAACACTCATCAAAGATGTAGTGCCTAGACCTGTAGAGATGGTTGTGAAGCATCTTACTCTTAAGACCCATCATGAATCAACCTCGACAAGCGATAAGTTATCCAGTCTTTTACAAGGGTTACATCTCATGTGGAGATACATGGTCTTAAAAATGTAGCCCCCGTATTGTTTCAGCCTCCTCTTGCTTGACGAGCAAGCAATAAGTCATACGAATCTTTTACAGGGGTTGCATCTCATGTGCAGATAGGTGCTATACCCCCTTCCCACTTCAAACACCATCCTAAGTATATCTTCTGTGTATTCTTGTGGTGTTAGAATGTAAGGAACGTGAAACCCTCTATTTTATGGTATGGGATCTCTTGCCCTATAGGGTTGAGCTCTGTGGTTTTTCCAGTGACACTTGTCTTCCATCAGCCTGGATTTGAAGGAAGAGACATTTATCAATGGAATTTGAAATTGAGTATTATAATAGGGACTTGGCATGCATATGGCTACATCACTGACAATGACAAAACAGTCCTTTGATAGGAGCTTATCAAAAAGGTGGAAGAAAAAAGAGTAGAAGGGTAGTTCTAGGTATACTAATGTACTATTAAAATTGAAATAAAAAAGACATCTTACTCCCTTGATTTTAAAACATTGAAGATGTAATAAAATTTGAGTGTGTCAAAGTGGAAGAGATAAATATTTATGTAATACAAGCAGAGTGTGTATCAAAGTGGGAGTGATAAATTTTTGTTTAATACCATCATTATTTATGTGTGTGTGTGTGTGTGTGTGTGTGTGTGTGTGTGTGTGAGGGAGAGAGAGAGAGAGAAAGAGAGAGAAAAGAAGAAGATGAAGATGAAGATGATCCAAAGCCGTGAAGAGCCTACATGTTGTGCCTAATTCGTTGCCCAGTATCTAGATCACCAGCAAGAGCATAAGAAGACCATTATTGATCAACATCGTGCCCTCTCCATGCACCATACGTAACGACCTGCATCAAATAACTATGCGTCGATCTGAATGTGAGATCGCCTCAAGCTACTCACACAAACTCACTTTGCAATTAATACTTTGGCATAGCTTCTAGGAATAGCGTGGTTGGAGATTTTTCCAGAAAGGTCTAGGGTTGTGCGAGGCGTTATTGCCTTCTACAATCAGCCCCACAACCAAAACTCTATCGAAAATTATGTAAAAGGCATGTAGGCCTAACAAGTTGCTATTGTGATTGTCACTTGCATTGTTGGACAGTATTTAGTTACAGAGGTTGCTAAGCTTACATCACAAATTGCATTGTAGAGTACAGCAAGTCATTTTGCCATGACTACAATAAGTAGCATAGCCAAGTCCCATAGGACCGGAAAGGTAAAAGTTACAATGACGAAGGAGGTTTTCCCCCTATACATACCATACCAGGTAAATGTTATAGGTAGCTACTTCGCACTAAGACTACCAAACTAATTGTTGGAAATGATAATATGCTTAACTATAGTGTGTCAAACCACATTTCTTCAAACCCACCAAGTATTCGATCTTAGCAAACTACCAGCACTCAATAGAGTTCTCCTCTATTAACAAGGCTAGACTCCTTCGGGTCCATCTCAACGAGAGGAGAGTTAGAAAGAAATGACCCAGAAACAGGAGCCACCATGGTCCTCCGATCTAAAACGTCTTAAATTTTATGAAGAAGTCACTCAGCCGCCCTATTTTTTGGATGCAGCTCCAATGGAGTGGGAGCAAGACCAAAACCAAGGTTCACTCCCACAAGAAGCGATTAAACCATGTCCAATGCCACAATGTGTGAAACATTTAGTATCGATCCTAAGCTAGGTTTATCCCAAGCATCCCAACAATACAATTATATGGCAAAAAACATAACTTGTCTCTTTTGTTGTATCACCACTAGTGACAAATGTTCCACATAGCATACATAATAAAAAGCACACACAACACAAGCAGAAGTCCTACTCTTCATAGGTGATCATTTTAGAAGTGACTTTACCATGGAACCAAGTTTTAGTTCTTCTCAGTATGGGACAAGGAACACGGAACTTGGGGAGAGGTAAGGAGTCAATGGCTAGGACTACCTCATCACACAAGGATCCACAAGGGCATTTACAGAAGGAGTCCTCATTAGTGAGCCTGCAACACTTCTGATGCAAGCCTAAAGATGGTTTCAAATAAGTCTTTTTTTTGTTTGCTGCTAGGCTCATGTATGTAGGTTCACGTGTCCACGTTTACACTTCTGGACTTGTGTCTACACGTCTATAAGATCATGTCTCCAAATTCACATATCTAGAATCATGCCTCTAGATTCACGTATCTAGGCTCTTCACGTCTGTAGGTTTATGTCTATACATTCATGTATCCAAGTTCACGTCCGTAGGCTCATGTGTCCAGGCTCACATATGAAGGCTCGCATATCTAGGATCACATTTACAGGCTCACGCATCTAGACTCACATCTGTAGGCTCACGTGATGCCTCTAGACTCAAGTTTTGCAGGCTCACATATGCAGGTTTATGTATGCAAGTTCATGTGTCCAAGTTCATGTATGCCAGTTCATGTATTCACGTTCATCTGTCTAGGCTCATGGCTCTCACGTCTCCAAGCTCATGTGTGTTGACTCATGTCTTTTTTCATGGGATTGTGGGCTCACGTCTCTTAATTTGAGAGCTTATTCGGACTAATTTTTGGAGATTTTTGAGGTTTTTGGATGCCTTGTGCATCATCAAATCCATTCCCCCCCTTGGTTTGGTGCTTTAATTTGCTCTCCCAAAGCACAGTATTCTCTGGTTTTATAGTTTTTAAAATAGGGAAGAGTTAATCATATAAAATAACTCGTATCGCATCTCTCACTCTTTGTATGGGACTAGACACTAGCATTGGGTCACTCCATTGCTAAGACCTTTCCTTCCTCATAAAGAAATCATGACAACTCCACTCATAGTTGAAACATTAAATGACCGTACATGTGGCGAGTAAAGCTTAAATTTGTACTCATGAAGGATGGACTTTGGGGAATTGTGAATGGAAGAGAGAAGTGTCTTGGATTGAAAGAAGAAGAGAGAAGTTTTTAGCTTGGAAGAGATGAGAGAGACCTAGAGCCATCATTGTATCAAGACTAGGCGATAGTTTCATCCATTATATTACATCGTGGGATGAACAAGAAAATTTGTTTGGTGCCAACCAAAAGAACTCAAAAATTAGTTCGAAAATTCAGTTTTTAAGATTTAACATCAAAGAAAGTGAGTCACTTCAAGCTCAGTTAAACAAAATAAAGTGTGTCATGTAGCAACTTGCATGTGTTGGAGCTCCAATGGTGGATGAGGAGGATGCCATAGCAATCCTTCTCAAGAGCATGGCCTTGGAAGCATTTAGGCCATTGGTGGCTACCTTGAAAAATCTACCCAACCCGACCTTCACTGGATTTGAAGCAACCTTGATTGAAGAGGATCTTCATCACATTATACAGAGAAAACATTCTTCACCAAAGGACCAAGAGCCAAAGTAAAGTGCAACTTTTGTGGCAAACTAGACCACATGGAGAAAGATTGTTGGAACAAAAAGAAGAAGCAAGCCAACACCCAAAAACATAATGATCAAAGAAGAACCAAATAAAGGGGCTTCCCAAGAAAGAGGCCAATCATCAGAACATCTCTTCTCAATGATGAAAGAGAGCACCTCTCCCACCTTCTATTTAACCCACTCACCATATACCTACCCTTGTATAAAAAAACTTCAAGCCCTAAGCCGACATTGTAGGCTATGAGGCACCTGTGATAAAACAGTCTAGCAAATGAGTAAGAGTGTAGATCTAGTATATGTATAGTAATAGTAGTTCATCACTTGAGGGGGAGTGTTGAAAATAGCAAGTGATCTTGGGTAAATGTTAGGAGAAAGGGGGAGTGCTATTGACTCTCAAATGAAGTAAGAGTAGCATCAATCATAGGACTAAGGTTTAAAGGCTCAAAGGAGGCTCAAATATGAAGGAGTATAGTCCAAAGTGTGGCCAAAAGAAGACACCTAGAAGAAGGTAAGAAAAGGCCCAAGTGGATGCTCACTTCAAGGGAGGTGGTCCTCAAATCTAGGAAGGATTAGGGATAGATTAATCAAGCCTATGAGTCACAATTTGTGGCTAATAGAGATTGTGACTCAAGCCTATATAAAGGCCCTCTAACTATCATATGCGCTTTTGCTAGATCTCTTGCCTTGTCATTATGCCATAGTTTTGCCATTAACCTTAATCATTTTCTTACATTCTTCTTATGTTAAAATGGTGATGCTAATCGATTTTCTTGCATTCTTATTATGTGAAAATGCTGATGCTAATCCATTTCTACACATCTTATCCTCTCTAGGTGATGCTAATCGATTTTCTTGCATTCTTATTATGTGAAAATGCTGATGCTAATCCATTTCTACACATCTTATCCTCTCTAGGTATATAGTTCAACTATTTAGTAGTCCGAGTAAAGTATAACGCCTCAAAGTATTCGAAATCTTGATAGGTTGGGACGTGATAGTTAGTATTAATATCTTACTTTTGGAAGAAAATCCTATTTTAGGATTTAGGTATTTGGTATCCATGCTTTAAGTAGAAACGTAATGGGTTAAAGTTGATTAGCAAACAAGTGAAAAAATCAATCACTTGTTGCGTGTGCTAAGAGAAATTTATATTAACAGAGTAGAAAGTTTACAAGCGTCTGCCTGCATGTACAAGGGTTTAGGTTGTGAAGGGCTCAAAATGAGGTCCCAAAAGAGAGAATAATAAGGTTTTGTGCTGGTATTGAAAGTTCAATGCTAACCTTGCTGTGTAGCAAAGAATCTTAAACATTGTCTTCAGTCCATGTTAAATAACTTGATGGGGTCTTGAAGGCACCTGGATGCTCCAGCTTTGAATACTACCATGTGGTTGTCAGTGTCGTGTATAGTCAGTCGGTAGTCTTCATCATGTCATAGTTGGACAGGGTAGGCATCTTGATGCATACCAATGCATACATGCATCGGGTTTGTGCAAAGCTGCTTCAGTTCAGCTTCCTCACACGTTATGCTCAATGGATGATAGCAGCCTCTCAACCTCCTTAGAGGTATCTTTCAGAGACATCTGTGAGTTGACACGAGTCATTTTGTTCCATTCACTTTCCACTCGAAAAAAGATCCACTGGAATCGGCGGAGTATCTCAAGAGCCGTCATAAGAAAAACAGTGATATAATTATGCCTCAAATGAGCTGACAGTTTGTAGGTCCATGCCCAACGCAGCAGTAAATTGCTCCCAACTGCACCATAGTAAACCTGCCATGCCATCCCGATTGGTCACGTGCCAGCAGCATCCATGATACACATGACTCTCTTCTTTGTAAACAGTAGCATACATAATAACTTTTCTTCTTTCATGATCGGTTGAAAAGTTCAGTGTGTGTGTGTGTGTGTGCACGTTCCCCTGCATGTGCCTGTCACGCACAGACAGACACATACACATCCATACACAAATACATAATGTTTACATATCCATATACATACACATGCATGTACATGTTTGCATATATGCATGCATGCATGCATGTACACGTGTAGTTTATTTAATGAATACCCTATTTGATATAGCTGGAACCTTGTTCTCATAAGAAAAAAGAGTTAAGAGGCTTTAGAACACTATGAATAAGCAGATAGAAAAAGGGGAATACCCAATGGTAACTGTACAATAAGTTTGGCCTGAGAAGTGGGTGCTTTGCATTGAACAGACTCGAAAAAAAGCTACAAACAGTAACATCAACATCATTAGAACAAGCATTGCGAGGTCTCAAAAAACATTAAATTTCAAGCTGTAATAAGAATCCAGAATTGGCAGACCTAAGGTCCCAATCACGTCTGATGTCCCAGTAGAAAGAAAAGCAAGTGTTGATCAAACCAAAAAAGAGCCAAAGTGGCCTGTACACTCCTTCCCACAACTCAGCTGCAATGTGATACTTGAGGGCTGACAGTAGAATTACTGGAAATGAGGTAGCGTACTTCAAGGCTGTCCACAGAACCACAAGGGGATTCAAGTAAAAGGCAAAGTCGAATAAGAAAACATGCTACACATAAATGTTCTTTTCAAAGCAGTTTTCTAGAATAAAATCTTGTTGCCACATTCCACAAACAGCTGCCTTTCAGGGATTCGAGTTGACATTGCCATGATGAGCTCACTAGATTCAGTCATGAATGCATCCGTGTTTGTGCATGCACGTGTGTGTGTGTGTGTGTGTGTGTGTGTACCATAGGTGTGTGCTGAGGCAACCATCTCATAAAATGACAGGAACAGCAAAGAGGGTTTGGGGACCAATTGTAGCATGGAATCATAAGAAAATAATGTACTACCTAGAAACAGCTTCTAGAGTGGAAGTGTCATAGCACAGAGCTCTTACCATTTAAAATGCATGTCTTGTGATTCAGTCATGAATGCATCCGTGTTTGTGCGTGCACGCGAGTGTGTGTGTGTGTGTGTGTGTGTGTGTGTGTGTGTGTGTGTGTGTACCATAGGTGTGTGCTGAGGCAACCATCTCATAAAATGACAGGAACAGCAAAGAGGGTTTGGGGACCAATTGTAGCATGGAATCATAAGAAAATAATGTACTACCTAGAAACAGCTTCTAGAGTGGAAGTGTCATAGCACAGAGCTCTTACCATTTAAAATGCATGTCTTGTCTTTCGTGTCGTTAAACTGGCGTAGGCATTGGAAAAAGCGGCACAAATAAGGAAGAGCTAACACTCGTGGAATCCAAATAGAATGACTCCCACAAGTGGAGTCAGGTTCAAACCATGATAAAGTCGCAACCTGTCAAGCCCACATACAACCATGGGGAGAGACGAATATAGAAGGGAACCACCTAGCACTCAGCATTTTATAAAGCATAACATCTTATTGTCGACCATTTACACATTGTTTTACCTGGCCATGAAACATCCTGCACGTTGCTCGCTCTAGATCTGAGAGAACCTACAAAATGAAAAAATACTTGCTTATTCAGACCCAAGCAAGACCATTGGATTATTATGAATAGAGTATTCGTTTCATTTTTTCCAAGGTGTGGTCAGAGCTCACGACCTCTTGGTTAGGGTGGTGGAAGAGCCTACCGCCCACACAAAAAATTGATATCAAATGCACTACAAGGTACTGATGTATGTATCTTAACCAATTAATCACTCACTTGTCCACAAAGCTAATGAGATGCCCTTATTCCGCATGTAGGGATCTCACCTTTCAAATCTGTGCAGCCTCAAGTCCAGACTAGCAAGCCATTGGATCCGTACAAACAAGGTTACAAGAAGTGCAATCCTGATGTGTGAGAAACATGAAAGTGAGCCTAAGTGACAAGTGTCAAGAACATGCCAGATCATATTGCAATGGCATTGTGCATCAGCCTCCATACATTATACAACCACTCGAAGACCAAATATACATGTATGCAAACCTGGTCTTCAAGATTCATACAATGCCCATGCTTGAGCATGCAAGATGACATGGTATGTGACTGGGTATTCTAAGATGACATGCAAGATGTGCCACATAAGGCCATTTGATTTCGCCTCTCCATTTATATAAATAACAACTGGGAATTGGCAGCTTGACAAACTTACACATGGAAGCTAATAGGAGAATCAGTCTCAATCTGATAAGGTCCTCAATGCCATATGGACACGTGACTCATACACAATGAGACAAATGGGAACAAACACAAGGTTTTTTTGGCCCTGCATAAGACAACTGGAGGTTGTTTCTAAGTCTCGGCCTCCATAACCCCCTCTCACTTGTGTCATGAAGCCTTCATGTGCTCTTTATACTCCTATAAAAAGGTGAAACGCACAAAAAAAAAGTGGTACTAAATCTCATGATATGTAGACTGACAATAAAGCCAGATGAAACAGTTCTTACTTTAGCCATGGAAGTTAGGATATCTGCCACAAAGAAGTCTGCAAACGTTATTGGCTGCAAAGACAATAAATTTTAATGAGATCCGTGTGTCCAAAGTGAACTTACGAGCGTACACCATACGCATGCATCTGTGCACGTGTGTGCATGTGCGCACACACATACACATGTTCAGGTTATTCCAAGATCGATGGCACATGCACAAGTGCATCACTGCACCAACATAAACCACAACGAGAGCTGATTGCCTTAAAGGAAAATTTGAAGCAAAAGTCTTTCCACCTGTAGAGGAAGAAAAATCCGAACTAGAGTTCGAAGGAAGAAAATGCGTGATGAAACATAAAAGACATCAACCGGGAGCACCAACATGAGAGGAAGAATACTGTAAAGTAGCACCTAGACCAACAAAAAACAAAAAACAAAAGCAGTTTTGAGCAGCACATCCCTGTGTCACTGTTAAGTTTACAATAAATTGACTAAAGAAAATACAGAAATCTTATAGCCAGCTATATGTTCACAGTCAAGGGGCTGGACAGAGAGTGCCTGCTGGCTCAAAAGAACAGGCTTCAGGATTAACTAGAGGAAGGAATCCTATGGTAGGGCAACGAGGTGTGCATGTGAAACCAATAATGCACACAAATAGTGTGAAGACTAAGGTTCATAGATGCTAGGGGACTACATCGCAACCACTGCTAACTGGGCAAGGGGAAATAGGGTTATATATCCTTCTTGAAGTTTTTGCTACCATGTAGCTTGAGACTTAGTCTTTATGTCATACAAGCTAAAGGTATGGCTACGAGATGAAGGAACAAGAAGCCCTCTTCTATGCTTAGAATCAGGTCTACCTTCACAGCAGGGGCAGATGCAAGGGCGGCAACAGAAAGTATATGTTTACCATGGGAGACCCAACATCATATCTTATCAAGTGATGGGACAAAACCAAAAGAAACGCAGAATTGAATCAGATGTTACACTGGTTGGGATGCAGCAAGAGAGTCTCCTTGAGAAGACAGGTATAAATAGGATGTCATGCTTGTCAGCACAATGATTGTAACCCAAGAGGTGATCTGCACACAACAAATCAAATCAATGTCATTCTGTCCAGCAAATCGATGACAAGTATCAGTATATTGATGACAATTGAGACAATTTGATACAGGCCAAGAAGAGGAAAGTCATCAAGTAAAAACTACATACTAAAAAAATAACCCAATATTGAACACGAAGCACTAAAATTTCTGATTATTGACATGAACTTGACAAGAATTTCTGTACAAGAGGCCTGCCTTTGTTTAGAGAGAGAGAGAGAAAGAAAGAAACAAAGAAAGATTTTATTAACGTCTTCCAAAAGACCGAACTCGGCCTATGAGACAAATCGGAGTACCTGTATGGGGTATCCTCTGTCATCCCAACAAAATGAAAAAGTATTGAACAAAAAAGCTGAATCTGGGTGTGCAGGGGATGGAGCTCTACTACTAGGAGAATGCAAAGCTATATGCATGGAGTATACAATCATGATATGCAACCTAGCTAGCTCCATCCTGTAACATACTGGGGGTATAAAATGGTGTACATCAGTGAAGGGGGTGTCCACAGCTCCCTGAAGAACATGCCTGGGTGTGCTCTGAAGCAAGCCAGTTGCTCCGCACCCTCTGTGAAACTGAGCTCTGATCTCTGTCATCTCTCTCTGGTATAGGCGTGGTGTCCGAAAGCCAGGTGTCCTCTGTATCCTGCGGGCTCTAAGTGTCTCTGCTCTCTCGAGAGTAATTCCCTGCCGTGTAGGGGCTGGGAGGGGGATGGATCTCTGAAAAAATGTAGTAATCTATGTCTGTCGCCCCCCCTCTGGAGCTGTCTGAGCCTGTAATAATGTCTCTCTGTGGCGCTGTATGTCTAGAATGTATCTCCCCAGTATGCACTGGTCTGCTGCCTCAAAGATCTGGCGTAGGGAATGTGGCTCTCTGAATAAAATGGGATATCTCTCTCTGATGGCAGTATATGCTCTGCATCTGCATACATAATGCTCCTCACTCTCCACCTCCTCTCTGCACAATCTGCATACCCTCTCCTCTCGGGGGATCCGTGCTGCTCTGCCAGTCTCAATCTCCAATCGGTGTGATGAAACTCTGAGCTGACCGATAGCCACTCGGGAGCCGTGTGGTAAAAAGCCCTCCATGTATCTAGGCCTCTCTATAAATCCATCATCAGTGATACTCATGAAGTGATCTCTGTAGTATAGCATCTTCGGTGGAGAGAGAGAAAGAAAGAAAGAAAGCTTTATTAACGTCTACTAGAGGCCAAAGTCGGCCTATGAGACAAAACAATATACAACTGTCAATGTCCTTTGGGTATCCAGATAATAGAAAAAGGTACAAGGTACAAAGCTGAAAAGCTAAGGATCAATGAGAGAGAGAGAGAGAGAGAGAGGGGTAACCGCACACCCCATTGGTTGTTTGTTCTGTGCTAGGACTCAGCTTCAGTTACTAGGTTTCCAGTTTCAGTTGAAGTTTTGTTTCAGTTTTCCATGACGATGATATTCCATGGATACTTGTAATCATCTTTTGTCTCATAGGCCCATCGGGCCTTTTGTAATAATTTCGCGGAGGTCCCATGGGCCGTTTACCGGCTCCCAAAGGATGATAATACATTCTTCTTCTTCTTCTTCACCGAGCTACATGGATACCCATCTGTCTCATGGATTGAGGTGCGCCATTGGGCAGATCCGCACCTCTTCACATCAGTTAGAGATAGAGACAGGCAGATTTAGAGGCATACCTCCAAGGGACAGGATTTGTCAGATTTGTTGGATAGAGCCAGAGACGGAGGAGCACTACATCTGTTGCTGCACAGCATATTATGAGATTCGAGGGCGCTACCATTGCCTTTTCAAAGAGGGATTTGGACCACTGGCTAGAGTCATGGACTATTGTGATCAGCGATGCTTGGGTTTTTATCTCCTGGAGATTCGTAGGCTCAGAGAGTCCATTATCAGGAGCAGACGCCGGACTGGCAGGGAGTCCACACAGAGACAAATTACTGACTTCTTTAGAGGGACTACCCGGGAGGGAACACAACCGACAGCCCAGCAGTGGGCACCCTGTGGGACTCTAGTTGAGAGAGCTATCCAGTTGGGCAGATCTAGACGCCCAAGGGTTCGTGGATCCTCACATCAGAGATGGTGCCTACACCGGAGGATTCAGAGCATCATTGCGAGGCATCGGGCTCGTCCGACCAGGCACCTCACTATGGTAGATATCCACGCCATCCGGCAGAGACCCATGCTAGAGCTCCTAGGATGATTACGACTCCAGCCATATACTGTTGTACTCATTGTCACTTTTGTACTCCCCCATATTCATGTATTCAGGTATCCATGTACTCATGTACCCCATTTTGACTAGTAGCATTAGCTTCCCCACTACTGATGTATTGTGGGGCTCCTGTCCTTTGGGTCCTCTAGCATGTTAAAATCTCTACCTGTGCACCAAAAAACTGCCTGAAGTGCTTGCCTCACCTAGACCCAGAACTCAGTCCACCCGCCACCCTATTGGGGGCATTAATGTTGAGGAAACCCACATGGTCTTCCCCAACCCTAACTATAATCATTGTGCCCTCCCCTAAACAATGGTGCCTAAATCCAACACCAACGGTGGAAGTAGCTACTCACTGAACGAAATGCATAGCCCTCCCTGGTTTCCCTCAGGGCCAAAGGCATGGGACCACAAGGTATGGCTATGTCCAAGCAAGATCTTCCCGCATTTGTGGGTGTGCCCTACTGAGAGCTACCGAGAGGTGATGTTCCTGCAAGAACAAGAGATCAACTGGGCCTCCTACGCAGGCTCTCTGAAGCTCTTGAAAAAGTACCCCTCTTCTGTGATGCCCCCCCCCCCCCCCCCCCCCCCCCCCCCGCCCCCCACCCCCAAAATAAAAAAAAAAATCCCGTGAACATTCTAAGAGATGATCCGCAAACCTAAGGATGGGAGGAGTGAGACCTGCTCAAGACACCCTCACCACGGATGGTCTTTGGGGTCGGTTTGGAGGGGGAATAATCACAATCTAACTAGGGCCGGATGAGGCCGAGGTGATCCCTAATCTTGTCCTCCATAAAGCTCCACTCCGCTCTACCCCTGCCGTATGCCTGCTCGGTGCTCCATCCGTTGCAATAAAGACAACAGAATGGGGGATCTCAAAGGGACAGTGACTGCCACATGGAGGAACACACAATATCAACTCCAAGCTCAGGGCGTCAATGTCTCCATCGTGATATCAGAGACAGAAGCCTGCTAGAAACATGCGGGCCAGGGCCCAAAAGTGGGTGATGATGTCAACAAGAGACGGCTATCTCCCAGGTGTTGAGCTAGGGAGACCACCTGAGAGTGGACGACTGAGGAGGCCCACTCCCTATCGGAAGCGAGGACCACTGCAACATTGACCCAGGTGTGATGGAAGACCATGTAAAGGCAGAGAGGCGCCGCAATCTCTGAGAACTCTCCAGCCTCAACCAGAAGGCATTTGAGGAGACTGTAGTCTGCACGCGCCCGGGGAGGGTATCTGTAAACTGATGTATCCATTGCCTGGCCAGGCCGGTCTGCTCACTCAAGTGGGGGTCGGGTGCGGCAGGGTGGCAATGGGAATGGACATGGGAGACTGAGGGAGGGGGGTGGGGGGGGATGGGGATGGGGATGGGGATGGGGGGTGGGTTTGAAAAACAAAGAGGGGAGCAAAGAGGGAGGAGGCCTATGAAGGGGGGGAGAAAGAAAGAAAGAAAGAACCACAATGGGAGGGGGGGAGTAAACGGCTCTGGAAACTCCAAGAACGAGCCCCAAAATCTGCAAGAATCTCCTGGACAACGCAGGGGGTCACCACGTTGTCCATCTCCTCGTCAAGAACTAAATGCTCATAACGGTTCCTAGTGGGCATTGGGGGGCCCACCTGCATGGCGATTTGGCTGGCAGCCCCTCTGGAGAGGCGGGCGACAAACTGTCTGCAAATGGCTACTGCCCTCCTCCTACGGAGCCTGGGAGGGAGGATGGGCTGCAAGGGTCGGCTGGTCAAGAACCTCAGACCTGGATTCAGGCCCTATCCCTTTCCCTTGCCGGTCGTGCCTACCAAGGCCTTGGGCAGGGGTCGAGGGGGCACCCTCTGTGGACGTTAACACCAAGGGCAAGACTGAGCAAGGTAGCCCATCTGCCTGCAGATAAAACACTGGCCAGGAAGACCGGCGTACTCTATCCGCTGAAGGATCGGGTCGCCCTCCAGGCTCAGGAGTGCAATAACCTACAGAAGACCCTCCAAGAAAGCTATGCAGACTCTGATGGACAGGATGCCCGTTGTCCTGACCACCGCTGCTATGGCCATCTACGGGGACTCCAAAACCAGCCTATCGATCATCCAATCAATAGAATCAGTGGGTGATACTCCCGAGGATGCAGACCGTCATGGAGAAGCCGAATACACCTGCTAGGGGGGCGGATGCCGGGTCAAAACCATGACCGCTATGTATCACAACAGGACTCTGCTACATCACATGATTAGCCGCTACAGGTGAATCAAACTCCACATGAGAGAAGCCAAGCCCAAGAAAATGGATATCGGTGATTTTGTTGAGCTCGCCGATAAGGGCTGCTTAGAGAAAATACCGAATTCATCCACAGATGGGTGGCTCCCTACAATCTTGCAAACCAATTCAGAGGCCTCGAGGGAGGATACTGTCAAAGCTAAGAGCTCGAGGTCCACCTCTGAAAACAGGCAAGGGACGGCGGCCCCGACCGGGGGTGACGGTGTTAGGAGAAATTGGTAAACCCCAAAACCTTGTACAGAAGTAACCAAGGCGGTGTGTGTTGAGCTTTGGTATACTCAGATGAATGCACTTTGTGTTTGTGATTGGAGTAGTAGTAGGATCCTCTCACAGGGGTGCACTAATGATCAACTAGTATGCTTGCATTATGGTTTGAGTGATGCATCAACTCATCTTTGTATATATAGCATGTTGCTTGCTGCACAATGTGTGTGTTTGTAACAAGGCTCAAGAGATGATGACAACTCTTCTGAAGATGCTCTCGATGACATTGCACTCTTGATCTCCGAGACTTTGATGGTATACAGTGCCATTGACTCACTTGGGCACTGGATTAATGATGAAGTTGTAGCTATCACATCTTGAGAAACTTGCTTTTGGAAGGCATATGTCACTTACTTCAAGTATGGTGTTGGCATTGACGTGGAGCCTTATGGTAGGACATTAGTGGTGGGTGAAGAGAGTGGTGGCCGCGGACAAGTGGCAAATGGATGCGGTGGTGTTGTGATGGACTTGTTAAGTGGGAGCTTTGCCATGTGAACAAGGGCTTTGGGCTATTAAACCTTCAAAAAATCAACTAAGGTTTTAAAAACTTTCGAAGATGGAGACTATGGGCAGTCGTGTGGCCGATGACCACGCATTAGTGGTGCGTATGCAGCATGGCAGCCAGATGGCGTACGTGTGATGGCAGCATCAAGGTGATGAGGAGGGAGGAGGATAATGGCTACTAAAGTATGGAGCTGGACCCCACGTGGGCATGGCGTGGCAACAAGCTGACTGATCCTGGGGGTGTGGAGGCTGATCGTGATGGGTATGGGGGGTCCTCTCTTTGGCATGAATAAAGGTGCGGTATGGCAGCGAAGAGGAAGCTGATGATGGGGCGACATGGCAGCTGTCCAGCAGAGTTGGGACTCATCGAGAAGTGATGGCAAGCAATGGCATGTCTGGCCACTTGGCAAGCTTGCCAGATTCTCACAACACACTGTAACACTATAACACGAGGTGAGGGAGCTCGTGAAGAACAGAAGGGAGGATGAAGGCCAAAAACACTACTGTCATCGTGTGAAGAAGGTTGGATAGAGAGAATTGGGGAGATAAGAGAAAAATTGGACTGCAGAGGGAAGCTCATAGTGAAGAGCTCGTGGAGAAGAAAGGAAGAAGGAGAATTGAAGAAGATGCCACAGCCCGTTGGACTAGAAGCTGAAGAAGGGAAGAGTGTGTGTGTAACTGTAGAGGTGACCTCTTGAAGAGGAGCTCCCCAAATCTTGTGAGCTTGAAGAACATTGGCGAGTGGTGCCACTCCCGGCTTGTCATGAAGCTTGTTGGGGCTGTGATCAAGACCTTTCCGTGTGCTCGAAGCATTGAGATTGGGTGCAATCATCCGTAGAGAGACACTAATCCTCTTTGGCTGATTTCCATAGCCTTACAAGCTTTGATATATTACTCATTCTCTGATCTCGTACCCTTGGGTTATTGTTATGGAATGCATATGTTTTGTCTTGGTGTGGTGTGTTTTGTGAAGTGGTGTTGATAAGCATACCCTTGATTGTACATCCAAACCTACACTTGTAAAAAATCACTTGGTTATTCCCTTCGTGTGAGTGGAATTGTCCGGTTATGTGCGTGATCCGTGGGATTGTGAGCCTCTTGAAGCCTAGACTTGTGTTTCCTTCAAGTTAAGTTCTGGTTTGGGTACAGGGTGGTGTGAATGCAATTGTGATATTTGGATTGGTGTGGACTTGTGACCAAGGGTATATTGTAAAGCAAACAAGCCTCTTTGCGGCGTTCCTCTTCAAAAGATTGTATCACCTCTCTTCCTACTCCCCTGCTATCATTGTGCCCAGTGGGTGGTGTGAATAAATTGTGGGTGTGTTAACTGACTACTTCAATTGAACATCAAAAAACCATGTACTTATCTCTTGTACTGGAACCCTGGGTGCGATGTATAAGAAGTGAAGGTTTCCAGATGGACGTGGTTGGCTCATTCTGGATGGAATTCGAGTGGTTTATGTTGATCATGCTTCCTTCGTGGATGAGAAATGTTACCATTCCTTGGGAGTCACCTGAGGGAATCATAGATGCCGAATTGTATAATGATGAAGTAGATTGATACCTCCTTTTGTACTTCAACCACCCATCCATCTTGATGTTTTGTATATAAATAAACACTTGCTATTAGCTCACATGTTTAGGGTATCTATTGCAGTTGTACACAACCACTTGAAAGCTATCTACTTTACTTAGGCATAGCTTACTTCCCTATTCATGTCAAGAGTTATATTGCACATTTGGCAGATGGAAGTGAAAGAGTGTTGATTGTATATACTGGGTGGCTGGGTATTGTGGTTCTGCTGGTGTTCCATGGTGTACGGTTGGGTTTGCTATAGAGGCCCTGGTTTTGTTTTTCTCAACCTAACAACGGAGCGACTGCCATGAAGTCCTGGAAGGTGAAGACCAGAAGCACCTACTCTTGCCGATGAAGAACACCCCAGAAACTAAACACCTGGTTGTAGAATGATAGGCGACGGAAGAGGGAGGGCTAGAAAGGATCGGGGAGCACGCAAAGAGGCGATAACGCACACACAAAAAACATAACAACATGGAGCACGCAGGGGGAAAGCGAGGCTGGATAACTAGCAAAGGAGAAGGCGTGTTTGGCGAGGCTCAGTTGGGTGAAAGGGTGGGCTGCAGCATTGGCGGAAGGGCAAGGGTGGCAGCTGAAAGAGCTATGTGCAGGTCAAAGAGGATGCCACCTAGCACAAATGAGGGGATTGAGGAGGGTGGGGGGTGCAGAGCGCTAGGCAATGGGGGGCACTAGGAATGGGCTAGTGAAACCGGCCTTCAGCAACTTGACGGGCGGTGAACACACTTAATCACACTTTAATCGCTTTAAAAACTAGAATAATAAATTTGGAAGAAGAAGAAAATAAATAAGTGGAGCTAGAGTGCTCCTGCACAAAAGACCAATTGGCCCCAAAGCGTGGCGCCCCCACAGGTATTTATTTATTTATAACTCAAGGTCGGCGTAGCCCTTGTACGATTCCCGAGAAGATTCCTCCTTGATCCATGGGGAGATCTCCTTCTAGCTTTCACCCAAGATGTGTTGTGGGATACAAGGGCCTTGGCCCCTTATTTATACAAGTTTGGGGGAAAAAGCTATGCTTTTCCCCCTTGGAAAAATCTATTACAAAGGCTTTTTCAAAAAGACTATCGAAAAGCTCTTTTTTTCTCTCTTTTTTTTTTAACAAAAGAAAAACACAAGTAGCGCTAGCATTTTTTTTTTCGAAAACCCATGCTGCTTTTCTATTTTTAATATATAAATATTTTTATATATGGGCTGCCCGGCATTTTCTTCCCTTTGCCTTTTTTTTTTTTCCCCTTGCGCGATTTGTTGCCGCCCGGATGCCCATCACGTCTAGCTGCCCGGTGCTGCTCTTCGCTGCTGGCCAGCGCCCACGCTGTATGTGCCTGTCTGCCTGCGTGGCAGCCAGCCACCATCGCTTCTGCTGCCCACCTTGCGCTTTGTTGCACTACTTTGCTTCTCTTGCGCTGAGTCTTGCTGGACTGCTAGCCAAGCCTGCCTCTGACACGTGGCAGCACCTGTGCCATGTCATCACCTGCTGCAGCCAGCCGTGTCAGTGCCTGTATCAACCACACGACAGCGCCACGTGTCAGCTACATGTGCCACGTGTGCCATGTCAGCTGCACCTGTACATGTGCCACATGGCAGTGCCACGTGTGACTGGGCCGCGTGTCAACTACTGACTGGGCTGTCCCACAAGGTGCCTCAGCTGCTGCTTCCTGCAACAAGGTAAGAGAAAGACCAAAAACATGCACATGTACATACAAATGGGCATGCACAAACATGTACTCACACACACACTAAACAAGTATCTGTATCCTCACACGTGTACAAACTTACATATGCATATACAGATCAAATAAACATGCTTAAAACATAATTACAATGCTTAAGAAAAAGAGGTAAAATACTCAGTCCTGTAACAGATAGGCAAAGGGGGACAGTAGGTGCCTGGGTGGGGAGCGAGAGCTCCAGCTAGCTAGCTTGATACTCACTGCTAAGATCAAGCCAGCACCCAACCCTATTATAAGACTTTTTGCTATTTTTAGCTAGTAAGATTTTAAGCTATCTAAGGCCAATCCAGACCTCATACTCGCTAGCACTTAGCGTCTTGAGAGGGTCCTATTAGGACCTAAGCCTTGGCTAAGATGTAACCCTAATCCTACGTTAGCTTTAACCCTAACCCTAAACTTCAATTGAACCTAGGTTAGCACGTCACCTTAACCCTAGGTCATCATACCCTAGTTAATATTGTGCTTTCCTATCTTTAATTAACTGGTTCTTAGAGGATTAATATCTTCCCAAGTTGCACTGAATCTTAGACTAAAAGCCTTCATTCCTCAAGTCCTTTTGCATTCACAAAGTAATCCATGGTACAGGTTGTAAGCACTTATACATATGGGTTCTTAACCCAATACAAAAGGATCACACTCCTAAGGTCTACAAAATCAATTGGCTGCCAAGTACTGGTTGTAAGCACTTATACATATGGGTTCTTAACCCGAAACAAAGGGATCACACTCCGAAGATCTACAAAATCAATTGGCTACCAAGTAAAGGTTGTAAGCACTTATACATATAGGTTCTTAACCCAATACAACATAGGGACCACACTCCTAAGGTCTACAAAATCAATTGGCTAACAAGTACTGGTTAGTAGATCCCTCAGTAATACTTTGCCAAAGTTGATGTTGCTGTAAATTACAGCTTGTTGTCTTGATTGTAGAGCCTCCAAAAGTGATGAATTTGAATATGCTCCCAAATAGACATCTCCAAGATATATAATACCAAAGTAATACTAAGTATGGACAATAAGTCCAGCCAATGATTGGTGAATGTCACCATTTGGCCACCCAATTGGTCCACACGTGCTTTCTTATCATGTATGTACATTGGACTGGTGTCTATCACTACTGCCCATTGGTGGCTCACGGAAAAGCTCTCACCGAATCCTGTTAGATCATGGGAAGAGTTCAAGGAGAGGTTCTATGCTCAATTCTTGCCTCCCAATGCATTGAATGAGATAACAATGAAGTGGGATTGGGTAAAGCAAAATGAGGGGGAATCGGTAAATGCATATGTACAAAAGTTTTGGAAAGTGCTTTTGGAGGTGTCTCCATTTATGCATGTCACCGAGGCGGAAAGGAAGAGAAGGTTTCAATCGGGATTGCAACCCGTGTACAAAGCGGGACTACAAATGTATCCTTGTCATACCTTACACCAATTAATCGCAGCCGCCACCACCACCGAACAATTGGAACTCAAATTGAGTCGATCCAATAAGGCTAAACCCTCATTTCAAGGCAAAGAGAGAGCTGTCCAAAACCTGCAAAATGATGGACAGCCACCTAAAAAGGACCAAAACCAAGATAAAAATGGTACAAAGGCTCAAAATAACACTACTAAGAAGCGTCCCTTCAAACTGAGAGACTATGGTCTCACTCCGGAGCAGAAAAAGCAATATATGAGTGAGGGGAAATGCTTTACTTGTGGTAACACCGAGCATATTACAAAGGCATGCCCAAACAAGAAAAAGCGTGATAATGCAAATGCATCAAAGCCTAATGTGCATATGGTTCCGGATGTGCAAGGCAATACTTCACATGATAGCAAAGATAGGGTTGTATGTAAAGCTTGGGGACAGCTCAAAGATCAGCCTGCTTTGTTCATGTTTGATGATTGTGCATCTGAAAATTTCATATCCACTCAGATGGCAGCTGCTTTGGGTATTGAAGTGGAGGACATGGGTCCTCAAATTGAAGCAAGGGCTGCCTTTGTTAGTAGAGAAGTACAGGTCACGAAAGTAATGAAAAAGAGTGTTTTTGCGTACTTGATTTTTGTATGAGATCATGTTGAGGAAAATAATGTACATGTAAACACTCTTAGTAATGATAGGCTGAAATTTTTGCAAGAGCACAGTGATTGTTTTGCTGATGAGTTACCAAATGAGTTACCACCTATACGACAGAAAGATCATCGCATTGATCTTGTGCCGGGTAGCTCACCACCTAATAGGCCAGCCTATCGTGTAAGTGCATCCCAAAAAGAGGAGATCATGAAGCAAGTGAATGAGCTTCTTGAGAAGGGTTTGGTTCAGCCAAGCTCTTCCCCATATTGTTCACCCATCCTCTTGGTTAAAAAGAAGGATGGATCCTTTCGTATGTGTGTGGATTATAGAGCTTTGAATAAGCTTACCATCAAGAATCGGTTTCCCAATTCCACGCATAGACGACATCCTTGACAAGTAGAATGGATCGGCATGCTTTAGCCGAATTAATCTCAAGAGTGGATATCATCAAGTGCGTGTAGTGTCTGAAGATGTACACAAAACTGCTTTCAGGACAGAATTTGGGCTTTATAAATATCTTGTTATGCCTTTTGGCCTTACAAATGCCTCGGCTACATTCAACAGAATGATGGATCGCATATTCCGTGGGTACAGGAAATTTACAAGTGTCTTCTTTGATGACATCTCGAAGACCGAAGAAGAGCATAAAAGCTCATTTGGCTATTGTTTTTGAAGAGCTCCATAAGCATAAACTGTTCATAAATGCAAAGAAGAGTGAGTTCTTCTTGTCAGAGATACATTATCCTGGGCTGTTTCTAGCCGTTTGGCTTGGCCGTTTGGGGAGACCTTGAGCCTTTGAGGCTTGCACCTTGGGCCTTGGCCCTTGCCTCTCTCTTGCCTTGAGGTTCTTAAGGCTTGAGCCTTGGGGCCTTGGGCCTTGGGCCTTGCCTCTCTCTCTCTCTTGCCCTCTCTCTCTCTCTCTTGCCCTTGCCTTTCTCTCTTGCCTATCTAATATCTATATAAGAACAAGGCTACAAGGCTACAAGCACACACACACCCCTTCAAGTTTTCAAAGTTCAAGCAACTCTCTCTCTCTCTAGTCTCTCTCCCTCAAGCTTCTTCTAACTTAGTAACTTCCAACTCCCAAGCCTCTCACACAAGGCCCTACTCTCTACTATCTAGACTCTCTCTCTCTCTCTCTCTCTCTCTCTCTCTCTCTCACCTCTCCCTCAAGCCTCTTAAGTCTTCTAATTGTTGTAACCTTTTTGGTCTCATAGGTCATTTTGGCCTTTTGAGGACGCTACTATATCATTTCATTTCTCTCTCTCTCTCTCTCTCTCTCTCTCTCTCTCTCTCTCTCTCTCTCTAGTAGACATTAATACAGCTTTCTTTCTTTCTTTCTCTCTCTCATTTTGTATCTACTTAATTATTAATACAATCAACCCTCAACGCCTTCACTCTTTAATTGGCGTATTTTGTTAATATGACTTAAAAGCTTATCATTTTATGACTCAAAAGCTTACCATTTTATGTAAATTTGTGCTCATTTTGATGTACTTCCAAAGTAGAACAAGTGTAGAGTAGAAAAACTTTTAAAAAAAGTATTTTTTGAGTGTCGTTCCCTCCCCCGTCCCCGTTCCCTACTTATGGCTGCCCCCCGTCCCGTCCCCGTCCCCGTCCCCGTCCCCGTCCCCCGTTCCTTGTGACTATGCCTACTACGCACATGATTGAGCGGTATTTCTTTTCGCCAGGTATGCGGAAGGACATAGAGGCACATGTACGTGCATGTATCACTTGTCAAAAAGTCAAATTTGATAGACAAAAAGCACCAGGTTTGCTTCAACCATTACCTATTCCCACGCAGCCATGGGAAAGTATTACAATGGATTTCATTATGGACTTGCCACGTACCCAACAGGGTAATGATGCAATTTGGACAATTGTGGAGGTTTAGCAAGCAAGCTCATTTCTTGCCGCTCAAAAAGACCATCAAAGCTGAGCATATGGTTAAAATATATCTTGCACAAGTGTTCAAACATCATGGAATGCCGAAGTCCATTGTGGGGGATAGAGATCCCAAGACTACATGTCTCTTTTGGCGGGCCTTATTTGATAATATGGGCACCAAATTGGACTTCTCATTAGCTTATCACCCTCAAACAGATGGGCAAAGTGAGGCTGCAAATTCAGCTGTGTTGGATCTCCTGAAATGTTGTGGCGGATCAGAAGTCTTCTTGGGAGAAGTACTTACCGCTTGTGGAATTTGCATACAACAACACGGTGCATGCATCTACGGGAAAGGCCCCGTTTGAGATTGTTTATGGTAAGGTGGTTTTGCCACCCATCCTTCGCACAAAGGATGAGATATTTGCAGCTGATGAGTATGTAAGAGACTTGGATATTGCTTTTGCTCAGGTGCGGATAGCCATTGCAAGGTCACAAGACAAGCATAAAAAGGCTGCCGACAAGCATAGAAGGCAATTGGATGTTAAAGAGAATGATTAGGTATAGCTGAAATTTGAGAAAGCAAGACTTGTAAAGAGGCCTGGCAAAGAGGGTGCATATCCTAAGCTTGCAACCATGTACTATGGGCCTTTTCGAGTGATCGAGAAGATCAATGAAGTGGCTTTCAGATTGGCATTACCTAGTCATTAGCACATACACAATGCTTTTCATGTGAGTCTCCTTCGCAAGTATGTAGGGCCGGAGCCCAGTGAAATGGTCATTGAGGATCCACCAGAAGTGGATGAGCTTGAGGAGATCTTGCAGCCAGAGCAGATTGTGTATCACAAGGAACGCAAGCTTACTGCAGGCAAAGTTGTGAGGCGTTACCTTGTGACGTTTAAGAATTATCTTCCCATTGATGCTAAATGGGTGGATGAAGAGTTCTTCAAAGATTGCCCGCATGTGCTTCAGACATATTAGGATGCTTTTCAGTTGCAGACAACTGTTTAGAAGCCAGGGGAGATGTCACCATTTGGCCACCCAATTGGTCCACCCGTGCTTTCTTATCATGTATGTACATTGGACTGGTGTCCATGGCAGTTGTTTATGCCCGGGAATGATGCCACTCATGTGATACTATAGACTTGGCTTTCCGTTGGGACTTGTGCCTCCGTGTACATGCCCGGAAATGCTTGGTGGATTGGTGTTCCATTGGGTCTGGTACCTCGTGTACTTGCCTTGAGCACGTCTATTTTGGTATAGTCTCATGAACGGGGATTGTCCATACCAATGTTGCATTGCATAGCATCTTTATGTGCTTGCCTGCAAATGAAATTGCATGCTGTTTTCATGCTTGCTTGACCAATGTGTAGTTTCGGGTAAGGGGACACCCGCCTGAACCGTGCGTGTGAAACTGTCTGCTGACAAGGTTGTGTGGCATGTGAACAGGTGGTAAGTATTACCCAATCTAGGCTCAAATAGCCCTTAGGACTTAGCCAATATTTATAAGTGAGTGCGTTCCCACTTCATTAAAGTTTGGGCGCCCAAAAGTCACTTATAAATTATGACCGCTTCCAAGTTCACACTCACTGAAGTCCCGAGGCGGACAAGACTCAATGTCCAGGACCTGATCCTCCCCTTTTACTCATAAATGGGCATCTCCTTCACCTGATTGGACCCCAATTCACTTACTTATTAAGAGAAAATTCGTGTTTTCTCTTCATGAAGATTTTTGGAGGCAGAAAACTCTGTTTTTTCACCATTTCTCTCCATTTCCGAGCTCTCCATAGCCATACCCAACTTGCTAGGGTGTTTTCCAAGCTTCCAAGAGTGTTTCCAAGTGCTAATCACTCTCCTACTCACTCCCAATGACTGAAATTCAGCAAAACAGCTCTCATTTTTGCTGTAATTTCTGGTCTTTTTGCTGAAAACCCTAATTTCAGCTCTCCTTTCTCAAGTTGAACCATAGGGGAAGCTTTCCCAAGGTTCCCTTCATCCTCTTGAAGACTTTTGTCGCGAAGAAAGGCAACAAATCAAAGATCTCAACACTCCAAGGACTTCCATCGCGAAGACTTCCGCTGTCATCGACTCTACTTGCTATTGGTAAGCTTTTATGCTTAAATATGGGTGCAAGTAGCAGGAGGGAGGAACCAGATTACAAGATCATATACCCTGTGTAGTGTTCTCTTGTCCTACGTGCTCTCTTGCATGCAGATTGTTGCTACCATGTGTTGGTGGAACAATAGAGAGCAGATGGTAGGGAACATGGACACTTGAGAGGGTAGTGTGGGTTGCAAGTCTACATCGACAACCATTTGTTTGCAATACTGTATTCATATGCATTGGTATGGAAATCTGGTCAAAAATGCCCATGACACTATGTACTTGATTCTCCCAAGATCAATAAACTTTATTTAAGGGAGGGATCGGCCGTTCCGGCTCATTCAACCAAGTTACAATGAAATAGAAACACCTTTGATAATGTCATGTGCACACACATGGACATAGTTTAGGGCAGTAGCAAGTCCCTGACACGCACCGGAAGGCATCCTTTTGGACCAGGACCACATCAGCCAGGCATAGAAGGTGTTTCACTTCAGGTCGGCAGCATTTATGCATTTATGTGTCCATTGGAGCTTGCCAACCAGCAGTCGGCCAGTTGGAGTGACTTCCAAGAGCCTATATAGGGCTAGGCGTTGAATTCATTCTTTTCATCTGATCTCGTTCTTGGGGGGCAGGTCAAGAGTGAATCTATTAAAGGTCTTAGGTTACCTTTTTGGAAGGCCAAAGGCCACAGAATGTGTACAGTCGTATTGACATCTTTTGTACCATTTAATATAGCGATCTCTATCTCTTTTCTCTCCGTCTTTGTTGGTGTCTTGCAGCAAGGTTCCTATTCAGTTTACTTAGGGCTGAAAGAAGGTACACAAAGCTTCTACACATGACATTGTTATCACGGTGTCAGGCTCAGCAAAGCTAAGTCCTGAAGGTGTCTTGGGAAGGTCCATAGGTCCAAGAAGAGTAACACGGCCAGGGTAGAAATCCCATGGGGCTAGTCGATGTCAACAAAACCCAAAGGAATGGCAGCCCTGAGGGTCTTATTTCATTTGGGGCATACCAAGGAAGGTTCTCTGGGAAACAGTTCCATGAGATGATCATCATCCAAGGGATGGAGCAAAGATGCCATGATCAACCCTCCAGAAGGAGACCATTGTTGGCATGAAGGCAAGGGGATAAAGTGGAACAAATGCCTAGATCTCAACACCAGATTTGGAGTGGAATCAGAGACATGGCAAGGTTTTCAGTGAAAAGGTTGTGAAGAAGGAAAGATGACAAGTTTGGGAGTCCGTGAGGAGACAAGGGACGATGACAGTCATCCAAGGTCAAAGGTTGGAATCCCGTCATCAAGTTTAGCAGGAGGGGATGTCATGTGCACACACATGGACATGGCTAATCAGCAAATAAACAGTAGTTTAGGGCAGTAGCAACAGGCACCGGAAGGCATCCTTTTAGACCAAGACCACGTCGGCCAGGCATAGAAGGTGTTTCACTTCAGGTTGGCAGCATTTATGCATTTATGTGTCCACAGGAGCTGGCTGAACAGCAGTTGGCCAGTTGGAATTGAATATATGGCTTGGGTATTTATACCCCCTTCTAGTCCTGGTCGGCCAGTTTCCTGGGGTCGGTTTGCTGAAGAAGCTCACGACCAGCATTTAATACCTATATTTATGTTGTAAAAAACCATGTTCACACTTATGACAGGCTGGCCCTTATGCACTCTTGCTATGGACTGCTCTGGGTTACCTGTGTGGGCTACCCCGCCGACAGCAGGCAAGGGCCTGATGCCCTGTTGGCTGCCTGTCCAGAGGCCCTAGGGCTGGCCGCCGACAGCCCTTCCATCCCATCACATGGTAGGTGGGCACATCCGGGGCCCTCCTGGCCCTTTGGGGGTGGTTCTACATCTCCCCCATGCACCCACATAATTGATCTTGGGGTAGCCCTATGGGCTGTCCGCATCCCTACATGCGAATCCTACATGTCTACTCAGAGGTTTGGCATCCAGTATCATACCAGATACACAAAACCACTGACATCATTCCAGAGGGAGACTCACAGGGCAGACTGGCACTGCTTCATGTGCAGGACAATACACACCTCACCTTGGACGCATGTGTAGAACAATGCACACCTGACCTCGGACGCATGGAGTGGAACCCTAGCTGACTCGTCCCGGATTGGTGGGCTCACATGGGACCAGTTTTCCACTCCAGGTCTTGCACCTTCTTGTTCAGATATGTCCACGTGGCATCCAAGTGCGAGATGCACTTGACATCCCCTTCTGCTTAACTTGATGGAAGCTGCAAAGCCTTCAAATAGTCCATTAATAAAGCCGGATAGTCGTCGAAGAACTCTTTGTCAAGCCATACCGCTTCGTGGGTCCCTCGATCCTGAAACTTTGTGAGAAACTATCTTTGTCTTCGGCTTGAGCCTTGCTTGAAGCGGTGCAAAAGAATTTGTTCTGGAACCATCACTTCAACTTCATCAATGATATCTGGTTCCGTTCGTCTTTCACTATATAGTCAAGCACTGAGTATTATGGTTACCTCAATTGGGAGACAGATTCATGACAAAATCCATCGATATATCATGGAAAGGTCCCTCAGGAATTGGTAAGGGCTGTAACAACCCTATCTTCTTCCCACGAGGAGCTTTCACCTTTTGACAAATATCGCATTGTTGCAAGTATGCAAACACATCTCACCTCATCTTTGGCTAATAATATTGTCGTTCTAACTTCTCCAAAGTCGAATTTATGCCCCGATGACCACCAGTAATGGTGTCATGGGTGTCGTAGAGAAGAGCTGCCCTGAACGACTTCATGACACATAGTCGGCCTTTGTAGAAAAGCCAACCATCGCGTATCAAAAAGTGGCATGGTCCTCTGGTATCCACTGCCTATTCCCACAGTGTACCGAATTCCTCGAAATCCGGTCCGTGTACGTGTGCTTCATGTCGTCTAGTCTCGTACCAACAAGGTCGAGTCTAGTGGTCTGAATCAAAGTCATATGTCCCTTCCTGCTCAAAGCATCGGCCACTGGAATGGCCTTTCTTGGAAGGTACTCAATCATTCCACCAAATTACTAGAATATCTGGCTCCAGTGGTGCCATCCGTCAATCCACTATGCACTTGGCATTGTCTGAATCCAGCGTAATGCCTGATGGTTAGTGCGAACCTCAAAGTCACGGCCATAAAGAAAATGTTTCCAATGTCTCAAGGCCTGAATAACTGTCGAGGAGTTCCTGATCATAGACCGAGTAATTCTTTTCCGCGGGCAGTGAGACATGTAAGCTACTGGATGACCACTATGTTGTAATACACCTCCCATTGTGATGTTATTAGCATCGGTGATGATCACTTGGAATGGCTCATCCCAAGAAACAAGCGCTAGACAAGGCGCTTCTGACAAAGCCACCTTGAGATTCTTGAATGTCTCCAATGCTCATGGAGTCATTCGAATCCGTTGCCTTTTAGTCTCGACACCCTTTAGAGGATCGATGAGATCTGTCGAGAGGTCAAAAAACTTGTCTATGTGGGTGAAGTATGCCTAGCGCGAAGGCGGTCGAGATTGTTAATTGGGAAGTACCACAAACTGCTTATGACATCAGATCCTTTGTGGGGCCTATATAAGGCTAGGCATTGATTCATTCTTTTCACCTGATCCCATTCTTGGGGCGGGTCAAGAGAGAGTCCATAAGAGATCTAAGGTTATCTTTTTGGAAGGCTAAAGGCCACAGAATTTGTACAGTCATATTGACCTCTTTTGTACCATATAATATACTAAAAATACAGCTATTAAACAGATCTTCTGCATATGACAAATAACCTTTCTAGCAGCTCAAACAGGACTAAAAGGCATACAATAAGCAATGTTCCCAGAAGACAACCAATGAATGAAGTGATAAACAAGATGATATAATCCCAGAAGATTATGCAGCTGACTCTAATAGCGTTCCTTATCTCTCTTCATCTCTCATAAACCCAGTTGATGCTAATTCTTCCATGGCAGAGCTTGGGATGCTCTGATACCATGAGAAGAAATAGGAATTATGCGAAAGCTAAGGATCAACAAGCTCATACACACACAAGAATTCAACTATGAAGCTTGTACAGTGAGGAATTAACAAATGATGATTACATGAACACAAAGTAATTGTGTGAGCCAAAGCTTGAATGATGTATTAATCAAATGAACAAAATCAGTTTGGGAACAATATACGCCTAAGAAGGCACTTCAAACTAGAGCTAATTGCTGGAAATAAACCTCTAACTCCCTTGCTAATCAAAGCAATTACAAATGTTTATATAGCTAAAGCTAAGCTCTCTAATTCCTGCATAATGTTACTGTTTTCAGCTGCAATATCTCATGAACCCTAATGCTACACTTGATGATACTCTGTGGGTAGGTAGAGCTGATTGTGCTCTGCAACATTCCAGAAGACACCATGGTCAAATTCCTCATGGTTGGTGAGATACAAGCTGATTTGTGACCACCTGTCAAAACTGTCCAGTAGGGTGTAGGAAGCTCTGGTGGGGACACCCATGTCTGACTAGTGTGAAGCCGGTTCAAGTCCAGGCAAATGCTATGGTTGATCTCTTGCCGGGAGAGATACAAGAATGGGCAGTCTATAGACTATACTCAAACAGTCCATACTATAAACAGTCCATCTAAAGGCCATGCATGTCAAACCAGCTAAAATCTATGGATCTGCTAGATGGCCCTAATGTGCAAGCTATCTAAAAGACTCAAACGCCATCCTTGGAAGTTGATCTCTGTCCACTGTGTACAGATGGGAAATGTAGGTGATTGTCTCGAAGAGGGCATCAAGGGAGGAGGCAGTCTATCTGAAGGCCATGCATGTCAAACCAGCTAAAATATATGGATCTGCTATGACCCTCATGTGCAAGCTATCTAAAGACTCAAATGCCATCCTTGGAAGGCGATATCTGTCCAATGTGTATAGATGGGAAATGTAGGTGATTGTCTCAAAGAGGGCATCAATGACCAACGACGCCGCCCCAAACTTAGCCAAGACTATCGCATGTGGTACATAGGGCTTACCCCTGATCATGCATGAAAACACCATGATCTGCACTCTCTTTTTCCTCCTCTCCCTCCTCTCCCAAATCACCTTCCCAAAATGGAGCCCCATACATCATAGCTGGCCTCACCAATGTGTCAAACAACTAACTTTATATGCTAGGTTCTCTTCTTTTTTTCTGTTTTTTTTTTCGACTAGCTTTAGGTCCAAGATCCTCCCGTAGTTACTGTTTTTCACCGCCCATAGGCGTTTTTAACTTTTTTACCTACCCATAGGCGATGCTACCGAGGAAGCACCTTGTGGGGTTTTGAACCGAGGACCACCTGGTCCTAGGCAAACAGCTTAACCACTTGGTCTATCACCTCATTGACTTTATGTGCTAGGTTCTTGGAAGTAGGCCTAGATGCACTGTCCCTCAAAACAGACCAAAGAACCATATTCTCTCACTAGGCGGGTCTGCGCACCCACGCATGCGTACATGTGCGTGCGTGTGTGTGTGTGTGTGTGTGTGTGTGTGTGTGTGTGTGTGTGTGTGAGAGAGAGAGAGAGAGAGAGAGAGAGAGAGAAAGAAAGTTGTATTAACGTCTTCAAAAGGCCAAAATGACCTATGAGACCAAAAGGTTACATCATATCCATGAGGTACATCATCCTGGGTACAAAATAGTAATAAAGAAAGATAACAAAAATCTAGAACTTTAAAATCTGATCTAGGTACATGAGCAGAGAGCTCTCATATCACCCTAATACATCCCTCATGGGCCGCTGTGACATGGTGCTCAAGGTGGTAAAACTGAGCTGGCACGAGAAGGTCCTGCGATGATGGGAGATGATGGCCCGGATCCTCCTATGGCAGCGCGGCCGTGGGCGAGGACCATGGGGTCTGGGGTGTCGAGCTCTGCATAACTTAGTGGCTCTGTCGAGTGTCACACCTCTCGGCCGAGCTCCTACACTAGCCTGTGGTCTGGGTATGATGGGTGGATCGGCGCTCGGAGTGCTGGTATGGAAGAAGTCGGTGAGAGCTCTCTGTGCTGGTCCTCGAGCAAGTACAGCTAATCTAGATCTCACTAAGGACTCCCTGTGTCTACGAAGCTCTAGAAGAAAAAGTCCCAGGCATCTCTGATCCGGGAAGTCCATGAACCTGGAAAGTGGTCCGAACCCAGCACGGAAGAGGCAGTGGAACCTCCCCTGAATCTCATAGTATACAGGGCATCGGCATATGTAATGGTCCTCTGTCTCGGGCTCTGTGTGACAGAGCTGGCATATCCTGTCCTCTATTGCAGCCGCCCTAGGCCCATATCTGGCAGTCTCCACTCTGAGAGAGAGAGAGAGAAGAAGAAGAAGAAGAAGAATGTATTATCGTCCTCTGGGAGCCGATAAATGGCCCATGGGACCTCCACGAAATTATTACAAAGCTGTAAGAAACAAAAAACAAAGCCTCCTCCCTTCATTGGAGGGAAATACAAAGCCTTCTCCCTTCATGGGAGTGATATGGAGCTTGTCGTATGGTCGCATTGTGCTGTAAGGTAGCCATGATGTTTAGAGAGAGAGAGAGAGAGAGAGAGAGAGATTAAACGTGTACAAAAGGCCAAATTGGCCTATGAGACAGAAGTGTTACAATGTTCCCATGATATATCTCTTCCTAGGAAAGTTATATTAAAAGTCTACAAAAGACCTGAAGGGTCTATGAGACCAAATGTAGTACAAAAGTGTCCTTGATGAATAATGAACCATGGACTAGATAAAAATTGTGCGAAAAAATAGCTACAAAAGCTAGGATAGCCATGTGGTACTACATGATGCCGACGTGTGGTCACACAGTGATACCAACCTTCTCTGGAACCTCCCAAAGAGCTGCAGCAATGTCAGTGGCCTGGGGTCGAGCCTCCCTATGTCGTTTGAAGATGTCGCAGACACGCAGCTGGCGGCGGGTAGGAGGTCACCCCTTCACGGGTTGGGGACCTCTGGCTCTTGGTATGAGTCAAGCTCGCTCTCTGGTTACCCTTTGAGTGCTAGAGGTCGAGGGGGCCCGTATCAAGTGGGTTGAGCCTGGTCTGTAGTCCTCACTGTCGAAAGATGAGAAAAGAAGTAGGCCTGGGAGGCATCCCTGTGACCTCGGTCCTGGGGTTGCCATCTCGGTATGCCTTCACAATGTCTCTGGCGACGTTTTTTGAATTGTCCAAATGTAAGAACAGCACTAACAAAAGCTTAATTCTTAAAATACTTTAAGAACAAAACTGAATATATACAAAGAATAGGAAGGGAGGAAAGAGAATGACATCAAAAGACTTGATTCTCTCAACCTAACCTACTATTTATACCAAAGCTGAAACATTTACAATGAAAAAATCTTACTAGATCTAGTAAAATCTAAATTTCTAACTAACACGAAAGCCTTCTCCTAATCTAATGAATTGCTTAAGTTCGGACTGAATCTACTACTCTAAACAACTCTCTCTCTCTCTCTTGGCTGCTCCCAAAAAGGCTGGGAGAAGATGTGTAGAATGGGGACAAAGAGGTCCTATTTATAGGAAAAGTATGCCAACCAGTTGGCTTAGTTTATTGCACTAAGCTACATTTAACCTTAACTACATTCATACATACCCTCTTTTGTCCCCTTTTAAATTGAGGCTCACAAAATGGGCCAATTCTCTACAAAATGCTAACCATGTCTCTCCTGTACATGTGGTGCATGCATCCCGGGACTGGCGCATACGACACCAGAATATCTTTTAGCTTTGCTAAGAAGAAATTCTAATACAATCCTTGGCCTTCCTTTAACAAAGGCAGGCCAAAAAGATTGTACATTGTATTGCCATGTGGTGCACAAAAAAAGCAGGACAACCATATGAACCATAGTTGTCAAAAATGGCACTGGCAAGATCCAACCCCATTCCCATGTTTCTACCCAAGAGGAGCCATCGCCAACCTTGTCGAGACATCTACATCCCAACTTGCCAGCCAACACTTTCCAATGCTGTTGAGAACAACCTTGGAAAGCATTGATAAACAAATTGAGGAAGGCCACGTTGAATAAAAAATGTCATATCACTTCAAGCTGGGATAAGAAAAGATAAAATGCTGCCTAGTTGTCACAAGAAAAGATTGTGGACATTGTTCTTGAGAGCCTATGTGCAGCTGTCTGACTGCAACCAACTTGTCATGTTGAGATTTTCATGCGCAACCTTGTGCATTGCAACTAACCCTATGACATAGCATGATAACATGGCATTGGGATCTGTTTTAATTTTCTTTGTTTACCATTTCCATTAATTTTTTTAGTAAAACTGAAAAAGTATACTCTCTCGGAACACTGGTTTGAAAATCACTTACAGTCCACAATTCCTTGCAAGTCAAGTGGGTATTATACAGTTCAAATACTTTAGCATAGTAAAACCCTTGAGAATCAAAGGGCACATGATAACTTACCGTCCAAATTTCCTTGCAAGTCAAATGGGTGTTATCGAATTCAAATACTCTAGCATAGTTAACTCTTGAGACTGAAAATACCCATAAATTTATTCCCCAAAACCATAGCATTGCGGCCTGCATGTCGACAAGTTTGAAACATCAGCACAATGAAAAATTCAGAAACTCTACCAATCTTCAAAGATTATAATAACTTATAAGGTTGCCTGCATTATCAAATAGGCAAGTCTACTTAAAGAGGATAGCAAGATAACAATAAATCTACCCTACTGACCAGCAAAAAAAGCGGGTTATAATACAAAAAGGTCTCATAGACAAGATTGTTGCGAGTTTCCACACTTATGCTCATCAAAGAGTCCGCTGCTACCTACAAAAGCGAACACAACAGCATGCCTTGATAAGACCATCATACATCCTCATTTACATACAACACTAACACTATTATTTCTCCCAATCCTCAACCACTAACACTATCATCTGGATTCAAAAGCAGAAGATCCTGCCATGAGTGTGATTAAACTCTTTCGATCGCCTTTATTACTTGCTTCAAAAAGGGTTTTTTTTTAAGTTACTAAATCATTGGCATATGCATCCAATGCTTCACACAAATGATCTTGTTGCCTACATGGCTCTTTGAAAGAAAGTTGCTGCTTCCGGATGCTCCCTATTGATGTATTGTAGGGCTAGATACTTACCTTCAGTCTTTTCTTTTCTTTTCCAGATAGTGTATCAGATGTCATATGGTTGTAACTTTGGTCTCATAGGTCACTTTGGCCTTTTGAAGACGTTAATATAACATTTCATTTCTCTCTCTCTCTCTCTCCCTCTCTCTCTCTCTCTCTCTCTCTCTCTCTCTCTCTCTCTCCACACACATCATTGTACTACTTGTTTGTCTCATAGGCCAATTTTGGCCTTTTGCAGGCGTTAATATCTCTCTCTCTCTCTCTCTCTCTCTCTCTCTCTCTCTCTCTCTCTCTCACACCAGCTTGAGATTGAGATTGGCCGATATAGAGGTATACCAGCTGAGGCCAGGATATGCCGAGTATGCCATGGGGAGCCAGAGACAGAGCTGCATTATATATGCCATTGTACTGCATACTATGAGATACGTGGTCGTTTCCACTGTTTATTCAGAGAGGGTTTTGGACCACTTTCCAGAGTCATGGGGTACCAGGACCAGAGGTGTTTGGGATTGTTCTTGCTGGAGCTGCGGAGACATAGAGATAGCCTGCTTAGGCGCACAGCGAGCCAGACTCAGAGGCACATTACAGATTTCTTTAGTCCAGCCATCACTGCGCCAGATGGACCACAGCAGCAGCAGGACATGGATACCGCCCACACCAGGGGTACACTGATTGATCGTGCGACTAAGCTTGGGTGGTTCAGACGCCCACGACTACGGAGGAGGGCATCCCAGCATAGACGGAGGTTGCAGCGGCAGATTCGGATTATTCTTGCGAGGCATGCCGGACACCCAGTCAGGGTGTTGACCACAGAGGATATTGAGGAGATCCGCCAGTGTCCGATGCGGCACATATTATGAGATGGAGGCCCCTCCGTCCCACATGATATTGTATCCCCTCACTATATTCCACTCACCTCCATAGCGTACCCTCCCCTCACTATATTCCAGTTCCAGTTTCATTTTCTAGGTGCCAGTAGTATCATCTTTATTTTTCATTTTCTGGGTTTTTTTATCCAGACATTGTATCAGATCCACCATGATGTAACTTTTGGTCTCATAGGTCATTATGGCCTTTTGAAGACGTTAATATAACATTTCATTTCATTTCATTTCTCCACACACTTTTTCTTTTCTTTCTTTTCCTTTTCTTTCTTTTTCTTTTCTTTGGATGACCGGAAGAACACAGTTGTATTATTTTTTGTCTCATAGGCCGACTTTGGCCTCTCGTAGACGTTAATATATCTTTCTTTCTTTCTTTTTTTCTCTCTCCACACACACTTTTTTTTAGTGAAACCATTGTCTCATTAGAAGAATCGATGTACACTCATAGTTTTCCTAGAGTGGGGCAGCTACTACTTAGTTCAGAAATAGTGGAAAAACACTTCTAGTTGCTAAAAGGAAAGGTCTCCGAGTTCATGAGAATCTCGGAGGGATTGTAAAAGGGCTCTCTGGAAGTAAGCAAAGAGATGAAACGAATCTCCAAAGAAGAGCAGCTGATTCCGAGCATGGTAGATAGTCCACAATGCCCAGAATCTAGTCCAATCAAGGAAGTCTATATAAACTGGTACTAGAGGAGAAAGACAACCAAAAAGCCAAAACATTCGCCCAAAACGCCTCCAAGGAAAACGAGCCTAGTGGTGTCTGGACAAGTCATCAAGAAAACCCCAAGAGTGCAAGCATCACCAAAGAAGGTGAGGCGCTGTCTTTCTAGGATGGGAGCACCGAGCATTCGCGATATGCCACTGTCTTTCTAGGATGGGAGCACCGCCTATAAGAAGCATTCACAATATGCCACTGGGAATACCCCAACCACACATCTCCATAGAAACAATCGTTGCTTGAGGGGCAATCCGCTCTTCCAAATTCTTTTCAACGCAGGTTTTCCACCAAGCAAAAGATTTTGACATATTCCAAACTCTAGAGGTTATTTGCATGGTCCTCAATCCATGGAGATGGTAAGAGCAACTTGTAAGCCTTGGCTACAGACAATTGGTAAAAAGGCACAAGAGTATATCCTGGAAGGTGCCTATCAAAACGCCAACCTTGGAGTCTCCTTGCTTCCTCAAGCATTGGGACTAGCTGAAAAGGTTGCATCATTTCCGAAATGACTCAAAAAATTGGCCTGTGATGCATCCCCAAATTACATTGCTTGTTGACAGCTTGTGGAAAAGTGAAAACATAACCATTTTATCCACGATGTCACATAGTGACAAATCCCCAATGTAGACAGATTGTAGGCCTTTCTTAGATGAGACAAAGCAAGTGGTCAATCAAATACCATGCTCCAATGCATACCCTGTAGCAACATTGAGTTACCCCAATTCGGAGGCCTACCGGACCATTGTAGATGATATAGGATAGCTTGCCAATCTTGAATAAGAGCAGTCACATATGGAGAGCCCAAAATATGGCCAATGAAACGCCCAAAGACTATATATATATACCTAGATGAATCCATGAACATGCCCAAATTCACCTTTTAGGAATGTGCATGTTATTTACTCATGGTAGTCAACCCACAAGACTATATAACTATCAACTCCATTATGCATAGTATGGACTAGATACTACGACATCCCCACTAACGTCATCAGTGCCCAATAGTGGGTGTAGAACTCTGTATCAAGATATGCTCACACACACGCACTCCACACACACACACACTCTTTTTTTTTTGTAAAAAGACTATCATTCTCTCTCCACACACACACACACATACCATAGTCACCAGAAACGTTTCGGGGTTTTTGACGTTTCAGGGTCTTTGAGGTTTCGGGACAAAACGTTTCGTCTTTCGGCTAAGAAACGCAGAGGTTTCATAATTTTTTCTATATAAATACAATAAAATGGTTTAGAACTTGTAGTTTGTAGAATTATTTGTAGGCCTACCTAGTGCTAGCTAGGCACTTAAAATATGGTAAAAGCTTAGGCAATTGTGGTCACAATTGGGCAATTAGGGAGTTGTGGAATTGTGACTCGTGAGAAATTGGGCAATTGTGAGAAATTAGGGATTTATGAGAAATTGGGCAATTGAGAATTTAGAGAATTGGGAATATTGGGGAATTGAGAAATTGGGCAATTGAGAATTTAGAGAATTGGGAATATTGGGGAATTTGTGAGAAATTGGGGGAGAGAGGAGGAGGAGGAGGAGGAGGAGAAGAAGAGGTGTGCGAGAGAGAGAGAGAGAGAGAGAGAGAGAGAGAGAGAGAGAAATATTAACGTCTACGAGAGGCCAAAGTCGGCCTATGAGACAAAAAATAATACAACTGTGTTCTTCCGGTCATTGGAAGAAAAGAAAAAGAAAGAAAAGGAAAAGAAAGAAAAGAAAAAGTGTACATGTGTCTGGATACAACTGTGAATCATCATGGATCGGTGGAGCCCATATACAAACAATATAAAGGGGGGTGAGGATGTGGATGGAGTGCTAAGGCAAGATGCATCTCTATATGCTGAAGGGGTAGTACAAGCATGCTATGCAGATCTATGTCTAACTCCATCTAGTGCCATAAGAGGGATATAAAATATCATACATCGCCGATGCTGAGGCTGTGAGTGGCGTGAACATGTACCCTGAGTCTGAATGAAAGCGAGCTAGCCTCTCCTGTGTCTCCATATGGTATAGCTGCTATCTCTCGGGCGGTGACAGAGTCGGGGTGCTCTATGTCCAATCTGTCTAGGTCTCCTCCTGGCTCTCAATTCCTCTGCTCTCTGTGCGGTCACCCCACGTGGTACATCAACTGGCACTGGCATAGCTCTCTGGAAGAAATCTGTGAGCCGGGAATGTCTCCCACCCCTAGTGGGAGCGGGTGTCTGGAGGAGTCTCTCTCGAGAACTATGAAGCTCTAGTAGTAGTCTGCCAAGCTGTCGCTGGTCCGAGGCCTCCATCAACTGATGTAGTGAAGAGTGCTCCTCAAACAATCCTGGATATCTATCTCTGACCCCCTGGTGGGCTCTACATCTACATACAAAGTGATCCTCAAGTCTCCACCTCCTCGCAGCACAATCTGCATATCCACTCGGCTCTGGTAACCCGTGCCGCTCTCCCAGCCTCTATCTCTAGCTGATGTGATGAGACTCGTAGCTGTCCAATAGCAACGCGAGAGCTGTGTGGCATGTATACATCCATATACCGCAGTCGCTGTATAAACCCATCCCCTGAGATGCTCATAAAGTGGTCTCTATAATACAGCATCTTCGGTGGTAGTGGGCTCTCTGGTGCTGTCCATGTCTCCTGTATGTAGCGCTGCCATATGTCCTGTCTCATCACTCTGTTCCTCTCATTGAGAGAGAGGTAACCCGTAGAGCAGACTGATCATACTGAAAAGGTGGCAACCGCTCAATGTCTATCCCATGATGTGAGAACCACTGTAGCATCTGTGCATACCAAGATCCAGTGTGTCCAGCCTCGGCCAGCTGTCTGGATGCCTCAAAAGCGCGGCGGGATAATCTCTCCGTGGGCATCTCCCTCATCCTGTATATAAAGGAGATCGTCTAGAACAATGCCTCCACTGCCATAGGTGGTGCAGCAAACTCAACTCGAACAAATGCGGGACGGATGGTTTGCTGCGTATCATCCTCGAGAGCATCAAGATCTATGGTCTCTCCAGCTGTACCCATGTGGAGGCTGCAAGCCCTGGTGCCCAAACCGCTGCTGCATACATCAAGGCTGGTGTCACTAATGTATCAAAGAGCCACCCCTTCGTGCGGGGTTCCTGAAAATGTGCCTGATGACACTGACGCTCAAGGCCAGCAAGAGCTGCATGCCCCCGGGTCACTCTGTCTCGGACTGCCTGAGCCATGGAGAAGCGTCCAGCTGAGCTAGTAAATGTGATGCCAAGGTAAACATAAGAGCTCACCACCTCGACCCGCCCTCTTGCTAATGTGAGAGTAGTGTGGCTCCTGATTGCGGGTGAGGTGTGGAAGATCATAACCTTGGTTTTCCCAAGGTTCACTGTGAGACCCCGCTGTGCGCAGAAGTCATCAAGAGCCACAAGGTGTCTTTGAAGCCCAACCTGCGTGTCGGATACCAAGACGATGTCATCAACATAAAGCATAACATGGACAATAATACCTGATAGCTCAACCCTAGAGCCTCCTCCCTGTGTGATGTAGTCGACCACCTCATCAATATAGAGCCCAAAGAGCGTGGGGGAGAGCGGGCACCCCTGCTTCACACCAATGGTGCTAGCAACTGTGTCGGACAAGCCTCCTGGGCATCGGACTCTCCCAAAGACTTGCTCATATAGCCTGTATATGCCCCACATCATGTCTGAGGGTATGCCTACTGGCTATAGTCGCCGAAAGAGGCGCTCTCTGGGAACAGTATCAAATGCCTTGCGGAAATCCACAAAGCAGCAATAGAGCCGTTGTCTCCGTGCCTTGGCAAGATCAATTAGGCACCTCAATGTAAAAATGTGGTCGATGGTCGAGAAGGCTCGTCGGAAGCCTGCCTGGCTTGCTGCTCTCAATCCCCCATCCTCTGCATGAGTGCTCAGCTCTGCCTCCAAAACTATCCCGTATAGTTTGGCCAATATATGGCCAATCATGATGGTCTTGTAGATGTTTGGGCTGCACGCGGAGAGAGAGAGAGAGGATGTTTGGGTTGCACGCGGAGAAAGAAAGAAAGAAAGATTTTATTAACGTCTTCCAAAAGACCGAACTCGGCCTATGAGACAAATCGGTGTACCTGTATGGGGTATCCTCTGTCATCCCAACAAAATGAAAAAGTACTGAACTAAAAAGCTGAATCTGGGTGTGCAATAAGTACAATGAGAGAGAGAGAGAGAGAGAGAGAATGAAAGCCCAACATTTTAAAAAAAACACTTACACAAAATTTTTAAAAAAGACAATTTGTTTTTTTTAGAAACGAAAAAAAATCTCCGTTTTTGAAACGCGTTTCTGGCGTTTCTGGTTGTGGAGTTTCTCAGCCCAGAAACGCGTTTCTATGTGACTATGACACATACACACTCTTTTTTTTTGTAAAAAGCTATGTTCTATTGCTTCACTGTATAAAGAAAGAAGCCCTCAAAAGTGAGGCAAACTTCTTGAAGATCGGAAACATTGAGCAAACAAGTCTAACTGCAGCTGGACCTCCATCTTGTGTAGTCTATGGCAATCATATAAAGATTGGCGCAAAGACTGGCGGATGTATGAGACTTATCAATCTGTATTGAGTGAAAAATCAAATGATTGCAATTAATCCATTGTCTTTGGTGATATCTTCCAAAGATTGAGAAATGCTTGGAGAAACAACATCCTTGAAATCTGGTAACCAAAGAAATAGATAATTTGAGCAAGAATCTTTGGTATGCAAACAAGCCAATAGTAAATGAGATACAGTTTCATGGCGATTTGAGTATCTAACACAAGAAGCAGAAGCTATCCTTCTTTCGGCCAAAGTCTCACCAACACGTAACACTCTAGCCAAGAATCGCCAAAGAAAAATTCTTTGCGTTAATGGCAATTTATTAGTCCTCTTTTGGAGATTTTGTTTCCGCCATTTGGTTGTTATCCATATTCCAAAGCCTATTCAAATGAGCAGTAATCCATGGCTCAAGAACTCTCAATCTTGATATGCGGGCAGTAGTGAGCTGTAGCATGGGTACTTTGGGAAAACCAAGCTCCTCTCTTTGCAACATCCAATCTAGCAACCTATAAGAGAGGTGGAATCACTTCAAATTGCTGCAATAAAGCTCTAATTTTCTACCATACATGCATGTAATGCATGCTCAATTTGTGCCTGCCGAGAATGTAAGAATTCTGCCATCCAGTGAGACAACATCCTGGATCAATCATGTATTTTTAGTGGAAAGAAAATATGCTTTCCTTGGCTCCTGAACTACCAAAGGTTCAAGAAAAATTCTGCTCCAGTGAATGCTCTCCAATCTCATTGAGTTACCTACCTCTAAAGATCTTCCAGACCAATGCAAATACTGGAGGACCTTTTTCCAATCAGCAATCAATCTAGTAGCAATAGGACGACCCAGTATCTTCCCTTGCAACTTACCAAGAAGCAAATCCCAATGCATACATTGCCATCTTCCAAAAGAATCCATTTTAAGTGCAGTGCACATAGCTACACAATCACGACTGTCCAAGGCTGCTCCTGGGCAAAGAAGGTGGATAGCAATGTTGCCTTTCTTACCAAAACAGGATAATGAATATTCAGAATAGTTGCATCTTTGGCGAACAAATCCATTCATATCTCAAGAGAGGAAGAGCTTTCTTTTGATGTCTAGTATTCCATAGTGGTTCCATGGTTTGAGACATGAAAGCAGTAATATGTTTCTTTGTCCATACAAATAGAGGCAAGAAAAACTGCACGTAAGGCATAAAGATGGACTATACTATCCTTAATCGCACATGTAAAAACCAAGTAGGCAATTGCCAGTAATCTAATTTTGCTTTCATCTTCTGGAAAACCAGTATGTGGCATCAAAAATAGACACATTCCACCCTAATGGGTAACCCAAATGTCAACAATTTGTGTCGACGAGGAAATCTGTCCAGGCCATAATAAGCTTTACCAATCCAAAGCTGTAAGTGGAAGTAATTTGGAATTGCCGAAATTAATGAACAATCCTCCAGCTTCCACAAACAATTGGAGAGCTATCATTAGGGTCTACAAATCTTGCGGATTTTTTTGGGAAAAGAAAAATTACTCATCAGCATAAGCTTACGCCACTAAATTACGACCATCATTCAATTGCAAACCATGCAGAAGTCCTTGATCCGTGAGTCTATCCATATATAGAAGCAAAGGATGAGTGTCAATTGCATATAGTAAAGCACTCAAAGGGCAACCTTGCCGAACAGATTTACCCAATATCCAAGGACAGGACAATCCTTTTCCCAATATACAACATGTACTATCTTGATAAAACCAGTAAATGACTCATTGCATCGTAGGCCCAAAGCCAAGTTTTGTCATCACTACAACTATTAAATCCCAGTGAACTATATCAAAAGCCTTTGCTACATCTATCTGCAGCAATAGTACATCCTGTTGCAAGTTTTCGCATACTCAATGCCCACATAAGCATTACACATGTTATTTGCGATTTGTCTTTTGAGTACAAAACCATATGGAGCTTGATGTAATCCTCTCTGCAGTATCTTTTTTCTCTCCGAATGATCGTCTTAGTAATGATCTTATAAATAACATGCATAAAAGTAATCGAACGCCAGTCTGAAAGATTCTGACAAAGCTGTTTCTTCGGTACAAATCTAACTAGTCCTTCTTTCTAGGATGCATGCAAAACGCCTCGCTGCCCCACGATTTATCGATCATAAGTAATAATGGATCCTCAAGCAAGCCCCATAATTGCAAGAAAAATTCTACAGTCAACCCATCCCATCCAAGAGATTTCCATTTGCCTAAGGCCATCACTGCAATGTGGATCTCCATACACGTAAATAGGCTTTCTATTTCAAAGACTTCCTGTACATCCATAATTTCTTTGACATTTTGAAACAATTCTATATAAGCATGTGTCATAGAAGGGGTTTTCGCAGGAGGTGACGCAAGAACTTGTTGGAAGTGAGTCACACAATCTTGCTCTAACTGCAATACATTTTGCATCCACTGTCCATTATCCTTTTGCACTGGTGATATGCATTGTTTTTGCCTGGTTACATGAAAGCTTTTAAAGAAAAGCTTTAGAAGAGCAACACTTATCCAAGCTAGGCTTCTGTCTAGACCTCACTTACCATTTTTGCAACTTTCTATAATTATTCAATTCAAGCTAATGCTTGGCATAACATATCTCATCCTTTTCTTGAGGAGACAAGGAACAAACATGGTTAATTTCTTCAAGAGCTTGCAATTGATTTTTTAGCTGCTGAATTTTCTCTCTGCTCACCCATATACCATTTACCATAATTAGTAATCACCCCTTGCATACGGGATGCAAAATGGTACCAAGCAATATCCATATCTTCATAAATTTCAGCTATCGAAGCAAGAACTACATTTGCAACCATGTCTCTGATATACTAATGAGTCAAATAACTATTGTTAATCAGCAGTAATCTCTTAGCTGATACTTGCAAATCATCTAGCGACATGTCAAAGTACAAACTCAACCATATAGGAGCATGATCAGAGAGCTACAAAGAATAATCCACCTAAATTCTATGTTGGAATTATCTGAGTCTTGTTGGATTATATATCATCTCCAGAGGGTCTATTGCATCATTTTCATGCTTGTACTGGCCATTTATGAGGCCCTGCATGTGCATATTTATTTAGGTATTTTCCCCTTATTTTTTATGTTTACAGCTGGCCGACCAGCTCTAATATAAGGGATGTCCCCCTTTCCCCCATTTCATCTCATTCTTTTGCATCCACTTGAGGTCATTAGCAGCTGCTTCAGCTTCTTACCATTGTACAGCACCTATGGGCTTCCCTCGTGCTCAGTTTTCAGCAATAAACATCAGTTTCCAGCATTTACAGGTCTTGTACCTGGGTCTACATCTGTGTTTCCTATATGCTTCACTTTCTTTCATGGTATCAAAGCAAAAACGCTGACCTGTGAGCAGAAGAGAGCTGCGTTTTCTATTTTGGAGCAAAGGCTTCGACAGTTTGCTGCGTTTTCTTCATCTGACGTTTGGAACTGTTGTATTCCTGAATTTTCAGCAAAGATTGCTGATTTTTATGCTGATTGGATTGCTAAAACCCTCTTCTAAGTGCTGAAGACAGGGATCTACAGCTTGGAGAGATCTTCCTTCTTCCTCTCCTTTTAGTTTCCCACCCTCCCTCCCTTTCTTCTTGCTATGCACAGCCTGAGAGGAGGATTTGCTGATTTTTTTTCAGCCCTTTTCTTAAGAGAAGGTTTCTTGTCAAAGGACATGGCTTCGCGAGGTTTCTCTACTGCTGCTCCTCCTCTTGATTCTCCGACACCATCACAGCCTGGATCCCCTACTCCCACTCCACATGTGGTTCCTATTCCCAATCTTTCCTCTTTGAGTTACCTTGGACCGAGACTCTGCACTCTAGCGTGCCCGACGCCACCGGGCCCCCCGTCGGCCACGATCACCTCATCAGCTCTAGATCCAGGACATGCTCCACCGCCATCAAGCTACCTTTCCACACGACATAGCTCAGGGAGACCTCTCGGCCATACTCATTAGCCCCATGCTTAATATTTTGGAGAGTGGTATACCATCTACTCGGAGCTGATGCTACTCTCATGTTTCTATGTTCTTAGTATTCCATGATGAGTTTCCATGGACAGTTTTGTATCACCCGAGTGAGATAGCTATGTTTATGTTTTCTTTCTGTTTTATTTTACATTCCATGATGAGATATGCCATGGACATTATTGTATCACTTTGGTCTCATAGGCCCATTGGGTCTTTAGTAGACGCTTAATATATCTTTCTTTCTTTTCTCATCCAGGTCTTGCTCCCACCCCTGCCCACATACCATCCTACAATCCTCCCCAAGTCAGTGACTCCAGGAGCCGATGTGTGGATGGTTATCTCCACACCTCACTTGGTGGACCCTGCTTTGAGAAGCATATTGGATGCTCGGGCTCGTCTTATCATCATCCATTGCATGACTCCATTTATACAGGCACAGTTTGTCTCTACCCGAAGTAATGCTCATCAGATGTGGACAGAGATCCAGAAGAGGTATGGGAGAGTTTCGAGAGTGAAGATTGCCAAATTGGAGTCAGATCTGGAGAAGCTTACATTCAATGAGTCAAATAACTTGATTGAGAAGATTGGAGAGTTCACCCATATCAAGCTGCAGCTATCAACATTCCCATCCATAAACTACTTGGTAAATTGCCTGCTTCCTTTGATTCTTTCAGAGATAATATTTATTTCCGTGATCCTCTCCACCCTTTGAGGAAGTCGTGAGTTATCTCCACGATAAGTGCATGCTTCGCCGAAAAGGAAAGTCAGAGTCTGCTTTTGTTGCCTCTGACAAGGACAAAGGCAAAGGCGGAAAAGGGGACTCTGACCACAACAACAACAACAAAAACAAAGGCAAAGGGAAGGGTAAATAGGATTCTAAGGAATCCAAGGACAAAAGCAATGAATGTGATTATTGTGGCATGGCAGGTCAGGTCAAACTGAGGCTCGTTGCTTCACTCGTCGTGATGATTCTCGAGCAGCCAAAGCCAAGTATAAAGCCCAGGATGCTTCTAAAGCATCTGACAAGGACAACACCAAAAATAAAGGCAAAGTTTCAAAGGAGGGATCCGCCAAAGTTGCATACATGGCAGTCACAGATTCATCCACTTCTTCACAAGATTCACTCCTTGTGATCACAGATATGACTTCTCCTGAAGAGGTTAGTGACACACCTGAAGCGGTGGAATGGGTTGTTGATAGTGGTCTGTCTGCCCATATGACCAATCAGGCCCATATCTTGGAGGACTACCAGAATCTCCCTTCTTCAGTTCGCATCAGAGACAACTCTTCACTTCCTGTCACACTGGTATTGGTAATGTTTCTTAGGGTTCCTCTGCCACCTTAGATGATGTTCTACATGTTCCACAGACTTCCAAAAATCTGTTTTCAGTATACAAAGCTTCTCGGAAGGGACTTGGTGTGTACTTTGATGATGAGGTCATTGAAGTAATTGACAGGAAGACTCTCTCAGTTCTTGCCAATGGAGTTCATGATGGGAGTCTCTACAAGATCACCAATTTTTTCTTCCTAGATCCCTCACATTGATTCCCATATTCATCAACTTTTCTCCCCCTTGATGGCTTTGGTTTACGAGGCAGATATTGCTCTGTGGCATTCTTGCTTCGGTCATGTACCCATTGCTGCCTTACAAAAGTTCCATTCTAAGCACGTTGTTAGCGGACTACCTCAGCTCAAGTCTCTCTCACACATCTACTCATCCTGCATGATGGCATCGAGATGCTTTTCCAGAGGAGGCCACTCATTGAGCAACTCAAAGACTGGACCTTATACATGAAGATCTTGCAAGACCTATGCTTTCTGGATGATCCATTCCCGACAGATGCTAGTGATCTTATACCTCTTCCATGTCTAGCTCCTCCTCCTCCTCCTCCCCAGTGCCAGCTGCTACTTTACAGCCACCTGTTCCTTGTCAGCTTCTGCAGCTCCCAGTCCCTCTACGAGTCCTGCTTTGACCCCAAGATTACCCTCACCAGTGCTTACTTTATCACCACTTCCCACAACATCGGATGAGTCCTCTACTACAGTTAGATCTTCTTCTTCATGCTTTGAGAGGAAGGTTGGCCTACCTCGGTGGGTTCAACAACTCTTTAGAGATTCTGGTCTCACTGATGCACAGCTCCATAACCAGATCTCTACCACCACCCCTGGACCTCGCCGTTCATCTCGGGCTTCCACATCTCATCACACAGTGAATAATGCTCTCATGAGTTCTCTAATGGAGATCGATGAGCCTGAGAGTCCACAGGAGACTCTTTCACAACCATAGTGACGACAAGCCATCGAAGCAGAGATGACCTCTATTGAGAGGAATAACACTTGGTCTTTGGTGCCACGGCCTTTACATCGTCGTATTATTGGTGTGAAATGGATTTTCAAAGTTAAGTTTCTTGCAGATGGTACTTTGGACAAGTACAAAGCCCGCCTTGTTGCTCAAGGACATGCTCAGAAGGTAGGTGAAGACTTTGATGAGACATTTGCTCCTACCAGGTATACCACCATCAGGATTGTTTTGGCTCTGGGTGCACACTTTAGATGGCCCGTGTTCCAGATGAATGTTGAATCTGCTTTTCTGAATGGAGATTTAGAGGAGGAAGTTTATGTTGAGCAGCCTCCCAGTTTTGTGATTTAGGGACAGGACACCCATGTGTATCTTCTGCAGAAGGCTCTTTATGGTCTCAACAGGCACCCCGTGCCTAGTAGCTGAAGATTGATGCCTTCTTGTTATCTCTTGGCTTTGAGAGGGCATATGCTAACAACAATCTCTATGTGCTTCTATCTGATGGAGATATTTGTGTCATTGTTTTGTATGTTGATGACCTCATTCTTTCTGGCTCAGATACTGGGTTGCTCACACAGGTGCAGTCCAAGCTTTTAGACATTTGAGATGACTAATCTTGGCCTTCTACATTATTTTCTTGGGCTGGAGGTTTGGCAGAAAGATGACTGTATCTTCATTTCTCAGCAGAAGTATGTGAAGAAGCTACTCTCACTTTATGGGTTGTCAGATTGTACACCACTCTCTTGTCCCATGGATCCCAATGCCAAGTTATCCAAGGAGGATGATACACCCTTGGATTCCCCAGAGTACCGACACATTGTTGGCTCATTGCTTTACCTTGCCAACACCTGTCCAGACATCTCCTATGCTATGAGTGTCCTCAGTAAGTTCTCATCAGCCGCTCGAAGGTCTCATTGGCAGGCAGCTTTGAGAGTTCTTCGTTATCTTCGAGGTACTTCAGATTATGGCATCACCTACTCCAGTGGTGCTGATTTGGTTGGCTTCAGAGATTCTGATTGGGCAAGCTGTATTGATGCTCGGAGGTCTACATCTGGATTTTGCTTCATGCTTGGTTCTAGATTGGTTTCTTGGAAGTCTCAAAAGCAAAGGACTATTTCTGCTTCTTCCACCGAGGCTGAGTGGAGGTGTTGGATTATATATCATATCCAGAGGGTCTATTGCATCATTTTCATGCTTGTACTGGCCATTTATGAGGCCCTGCATGTGCATATTTATTTAGGTATTTTTCCCTATTTTTTTATGTTTTTATAGCATTTTTATGCTATTGTGGAGCTATCGGCCTACTACAACAGGCCGACCAGCTCTCCTGGGGAGTATGTAAGGGTTGTTGCCCTTTCCCCCATTTCATCTCATTCTTTTGCATCCACTGGAGGCCATTAGCAGCTGCTTATGCTTCTTACCATTGTACAACACCTACGGGCTTCCCTCGTGCTCAGTTTTCGGCAATAAACATCAATTTCTAGCATTTACAGGTCTTGTACCTGGGCCTACATCCGTGTTTTCTATTTGCTTCACTTTCTTTCAAGTCTCAGTGGCGTGGACCGTGTTTAGGTCTTGTCAAGTGTGAACACCCTCTTAGGTGTGAGCGCCCCTTATTAAGGGTTAGGTCAAAAGATAACTCCTTGGTGCCTATAAAAGCATTGTACATGGTGGGAGTATTAATCACATAATACAATCATTCTTGTTTGGTGCAACTCTTTTGTACTTGAGCTCTGTTCCTTATCTCTCTCTCCCTCTAACCCTTTGTGCAACCATCTCTATGGCTTGAGGTCCATCTCCTCTTCCCCTCAAGCCTCATCTCCTACTCACATCAACATCATGATGATCTTGTATGAACCTCCATAGCCTATGGACCTTCCGGTTTCTTTCATGGTATTAGAGCCATGGGCTTAAGCACTTCAAGCTTCTCTCTCTCTCTCTCTCTCTCTCTCTCTCTCTCTCTCTCTCTCTCTCTCTCTCTCTCTCTCTCTCTCTCTCTCTCTCTCTCTCTCTCTCTCTATTCTTGCATGCATGTTGCTCTAAAAACGCACCGTAGGAGGCTGGCTCTACGATAGCCACCAACCTACCGCTTGGAAATGCCACACAAGTCCCAATCACGCCACCAAACGCTTAATTGCCGCTACTCAGAACCACCGTCTCTGCTAGTCGCCCAACTGCACCATCGCCACAAGCGGAACGACTATAGGGAGTTCGCCGTCGCCGGCTACTCCTCCCCCTTAGCCCAGCCACTTGGGCGGTGCGAGTACCTGTGTTTCCACCTCCACCAGCGTCCACCCCGGCCTACCAACGCACCACGGTCTGTGCCACCTTCTCCCGACTACTACGCCGCCTTCCCCATGGCCACTGTCTGCAGTATCTACTATGTTTTAAAAAGTAGCTTCACCTTTGCGTTTTTCTCTACTACAAGGTCATATCTAAGGTTTCAAAGCTTACTACCCTAAGGTTTCTACTTAATAAAGCAATCCTCAAAGCTTCAAAGATCCACGTCATCAAGATCAAATCTTGGGCATCCAAACCTTGAAGCTTCTCGTGTTTTCTGGTGCTTCGTCGTGCTTTTGTGCAACAACAAGCACATGCTCAAACAAGGTATACATTGATCATATCTTTATCTTTTTGAGATAAAGTAACATGGAGGACTTCTTTCCTTCCCTCGGGTCCTCTGCCCTAGCCACCATCGTGCCAAATAGGACTTCAATCATCAAAATTGCAGGCACCATCACAAAGCATCTGCACCTTGCACATGCACATCCCACACTTGATACTCAAGTGTCAAAATCTTAGAAACGACGCTGCAAAAGGATCTTCACCAGCATCGAAGGGGATTCTTTCCCAGTGTTTAATCTATTTTCTATTTTATGTTGAGGCAAGGGTTCTCTACCTGGATTGTCCCCCAAAATCTGAAATTTTTGATGACTTTTTGGAGTTGTTGTAATGCTTTGATGCTATAAAAGGCAAAGATGTATTATTATCCCAATTAGGAGTCGGGAGGGGTGACTTAGCAATAATCTCAGCTTCGGTCATAAGCTGATTGAGGGAATAGTTATGGCACGAGAGGTGCGCATGGCTAGGTCGCCTCTCTGTAAAGATGTGATGGAGTTGGAGGTTGGTTGCTTCTTTTGCGTTCAGATCTCACCACCTTTGCTCCGAGGGGGAGTGTTGGGATTATCTGAGTCTCAGTGGTGTGGGGCTGTGTTTAGGTCTTGTCCTGTGTGAACACCCTCTTAGGTGTGAACGCCGCTTATTAAGGGTTAGGTCAAAAGATAAGGCCTTCGTGCCAATAAAAGCATTGTACATGGTGGGAGTATTAATCACATAAAATCATTTTTGTTTGGTGCAACTCTCTTGTACTTGAGCTCTACGTCTTATCTCTCTCTCTCTCTCTCTCTCTCTCTCTCTCTCTCTCTAACCCTTGTGCAACAATCTCTATGGCTTGAGGCTCATCTCCTCTTCCCCTCAAGCATCATCTCCTACTCACATCAACGTCATGATGATCTTGTATGAACCTCCATAGCTTGTGGACCTTCCGGTGTCTTTCATTCTACATCATAGTCACAAGAAACGTTTCGAGGTTTTGAAAGTTTCAAGGTTTTGAAGGTTTTTTTCCGTAGGTTTCGTCTGTCACAAAAAAACCCGCAGGTATCGAAAATACTTTATTATATTATATTATATTATATATATATATATATATATATATATATATATATATATATATATATATATATATATATATATATATATATATATGAAAAACCACTGGAAAGTTGAAACTTGAAACTTTGAAAGTTGAAAGATGAAACTTTGAAAGTTGAAAGTTGAAAGTTGAAACTTAAAACATTTCAGAATGCACAGCGGAAATGAAGACAATTGCTGTAGAGAGCAATACACAGATGCAAGACAGAGAGAAGCTAGTGTAACTCTGCTTTATACACCAATAAATCCCAGAATACAGAATGAAGAGTGTGGGGGGGCAAGGGGCCATTTTATATGGCCCCAGGCTGCTGGTCGGCCAGCACAAAAACAGCCGACAGCAGCCCACGACCAGATCAAGCCCAGTCGGCCAGCAGAAGGGCAGTCGGCCAGCACATCTGCAGTCAGCCAGGGTAGAACAGCAGGTCGGGTCTCAAACCATCAATCGGCCAGCAAATGGAGGCAGGCGACAGCCCTCCCACACCAGAAAAAATGGGAAAAATACATGGAAGTGAGGAAAAATGGGGACACACCAAAACTGGGCGGGCACACCCACAACAGAGGCCCTGACATAGCGTACAAACAGGAGATGACTGCTAACACCCCCTCTAAACTCCTGGATGTGGAGCCAACCCCAGTGAGCTGGAGTGCCACCGGAGCATAGCCTGAGGTAGAGACTTCGTGAAGAGGTCCGCTGCATTGCCCTCCATCGAACAATAAAGAAGCAAGATGTCACCAGCCAAGATCTTCTCACGAACAAAGTGATATTGTATCTCTATGTGCTTGGTCCAGGCATGGAAGACCGAGTTCCGAGCAATAGCGATATAGCTCTGGTTATCGCACTGGATGACCGTGGGCTCCTTCGTGGATACCCAATCTCGCCAAGCAACCTCCGCAGCCACACAACCTTGCAAGCAGCACCACAAGCAGCCCAGTACTCTGCCTCTATTGACGACAAGGCAATAGTTGGCTGCCTCTTGCTACTCCATGAAACAGCTCCTGAGCCAAGGGAAAAACTGTAGCCTGATGTGGATCTCCTCATGTCTCGATCTCCTCTCCAATCTCAATCACTCTAACCTTGGAGTCGAACTCGTTGCTTCGTTTCACCTCCAGTGGTGTAGAAGAGTCCAAGATACTTCGTACCCTGCAAATACCGCAAGATCCGCAATCATGCATCCCAATGAGACTTCAACGGAGTCTACATAAATGAGCTCAACAGCCCCACAAGAAAGCTCAAGTCCAATCTGGTGTTCAGCAACCAGATCAATGAACCAACTAGCTTCCGGTACAGAGGCATCAGCTGGCTCACATGGATCATTCATTGTAAGCTTCGTGTTTGGGTCCATCGGTGACGTGATAGGCTTGCAGTTCTCCATGATCCATCCCCAAGGCCTCAAGCAACTCATGGACATACCGCTGCTGAGAGACAAAGAACCCCCTTTGGGTCTGCCAGATCTCCAATCCCAAGAAGAAGTGGAGTAAGCCTAAATCAGTCGTCTCAAACTCCTTTGACACGGCAGCCTTCATCACTGCAATGTGCTCCATATGACTGTCGGTGAGAATGAGGTCATCCACATAAAGGATGATCAACGTGACCATGCCGCATTCCCGAAAGAGATATAGGTTGGGATCTGCAACCGATCTCTAGAATCCAATCCATAGAAAGAAGGAATCAATCTTCTGATTCCAAGCTCTGGGAGCCTGCTTAAGACCATACAAGGCCTTCCGCAACCTGTAAACCATTCCCTTTGATCCTGGAACCTCAAAGCCTGGAGGCTGCTCAACATACACCTCCTCTTGCAGGTCACCATTAAGGAACACCGATTTAACATCCATTTGAAATACGGGCCACCATTGAGAAGCAGCAAGAGCAAGAACAGTCCGAATCATGGTCATCCTCGCTGTCGGTTCAAAGGTATCATCATAGTCGATGCCAAGCCGCTGAGCATAACCCTTAGCCACAAGTCTGGCTTTGTGTTTGTCCACCGACCCATCTGACATATACTTGGTCTTAAAGACCCACTTGACACCAATGACATACCGTTTCGACGGCCTCGGAACCAACTCCCAAGTGTTATTCTTCTCAATGGCATCCAGTTCCACCTGCATGGCTTTCCTCCGAGTATCCTGTGCAAGGGCTTCCTTGATGGAAGTGGGCTCTTTGTCCCGCATGATACGAGACATCAAAGCATAGTTTACCTGTAAAAGCTCCGCTGAATGACTTTTATCATGAACTCTATGATGCAATCTTCGAGGTCCGTCCTCTGTGGTCCATTTAGAGGGAAGCTCCGTGACACCAGACTCCCGAAGGGTGTCTACCAACCACCTAAGTACTCGAACAGACGCGAAGCCTCTTGTTGCTGCGGGGGCTCATCTCCAACTACGGGCTCAACCTCCTCAACTAACTGAGGCTGTCCAGCTAGAACAATCATCTGGGAATCATCATCAGAATCATCTGGGTCACCAAGAAGTGGCGGCTCATCAACAGTCGAAACCGGAACATATTCATCAAAAACCACATCCCTGCTGACGACAACCTCATTCCTCTTTGGATCATACAACTTGTATCCCTTGGAAAGAGAGTTATATCCCACAAAGACAAGGTTTGGGGACTTTGAGTCGAGCTTCCCCCACTGCTTCTTCGAAATGTGAACATATGCATCGCTCCCAAACACACGAAAATGGGAGACATCAGGTGTAAAGAATCAATGCTCTTCCCAGTCCGCTTGGGACACTTCCTCCAATAGTGCCCTTTCTCGCCACAATCATTACAGGTCCTCTCAGCCTTCAATTTCTCTCGGTCTGAATCAGGCTTCTTCTCGGAAGACTTCTCCGATGAAGCCAGACCATGGGCACAAGCTCCTGTGCCTGTGCCTATGCCTCCCGTTCCTATAGTAGCAAAAAACAAAAAAAAAAAAAGATGAGTATAATGTATCATCATCATGTGACATCATATGTACAACATGTCAAAGCTCAAAAACTAGGAGCTAGTGCTCATGGTGCTATCATCTCCCTCTCCCGATCCACGAGTGTCCGAGGCACTAGTACTACTAGTAGAAGCAGAACTCCCTAGCTACTCCTCGTCCGATGGCATCATCTCTCGCATAGCAAGAGAGCGACCTCTGCCACGACCTCTGCCACGATGGCTGGTGCCTCCTCCACGTCTCGACTGTGCACTGGAAGTACCCACATCTGGAGGAGAAGGTAAGTCAAGATAAACATCCTTTGGCTCAGGAGCAGTAAGAAAAGCTCGAGCTTGGGCTCATGTGACCTGTCTAAAGCGTTCCTCATCCTCGCGAGAAATCATATGCGAGATCCTCATCGTTGCCCTTCTGAATGAAGGTAAGGTCAATCTACTCTCCACGTTTGATGCCTCGCTCTAGCTTCGTGATCACCATACTGTCAATCTCTTTCACCTCCCACTTGAGAACCTTTGCTCCCTCAATGCTCCCATCACGTTCTTTGAAAACCTTGCCTTAGGTCTCTGAATCCACTCCAAATCTGATGTAGAGATTTGTGCATGTGTTCCACTTTGTCCCCTTGCCTTCTTGCCCTGTCCCTAAACACAAACATGAATCCTTCTTCATGAAAATTGATCTTGGCACCCTTGGCTCCACCCCTTGGATGAACTTCATGTTGAATTTCATGGTGGATCGAAGAAAAGGATCAGCATAGTGAATTAAGCCTAAGCATGCACAGCATTGAGTGATTAGCAATAAGCACAGTACTCAGCAAATAACCAGCATAATGATATAAAAAATCCAAGTTGTACTTCCATTAGATCTTGCCTCTTATATAGGCACAAATACAAGGTTGATTACATCAATGATGAGGTCGAAAATCCACCTCCAAAATCATCACCACCTTCTCCTTGATTCTAGCCCGCAACGTGAGCTGTTAACCGGCTATATTCTTTTGCTTATGATCTCTCACCTACCAGATTCCTCACGACTCACGAGTTGCTTCCACCTACTTGGATGAATCCTTTTGATAGTTTACTAGTTGGTGATTACAACTTTGACCTTCACACACATTTCCTCTAAGGTTATGCTTCATATATTATCCCTCATCTCCATGTACTCATCAATTTTATCCAACACTTCATCCCTGCAAGTGCTCCATAAAAGCTTCTGAAAAGCCCCAAATGGCTACCAGGGTTTGCCTGACACCAACCAGCTTTGGGGGCCTTGACACATGCTGCGTTTCTCTCCTTGGACCTGTGCACTTCTTCTGAGACACCAACCGCACTTAGCATAGCTAAGTCTGATGCTAATACAATGTTGCCTGGTCATCACACCACCAAAAGATCAAGACACGGGAGGTGATGGTTTCATCCATGTGCGATGCAATAAGCATGGGTGGGACATGGGCAGCAACAATATCTCAGAATCAGCCTGAAGCTCTGATACCAATGTCGAGCTTTGGGTAGTCTTCTTCCAGCTCTAAGCACTACATAGGAACTCTTGATGCAAGAACAACCAGCATAGATAGAGAAGAGAGAGAGAGAGAGAGATGCCTGTATTTTCAGTATATTCATAAAGTACAACAAAGGTACAAAGTCTGTGGCATTAGGCCTTCCCAAAAGGTAAACAAAACCCTAGTCTAGACCCCACTCCATAGGGAGTGTGATAGCTAACAATGGCCCATGGCCTAGCCTTTTATAGGCCCAAGCATGCCCAATAAACTCAACAGTTGGCCAGCAGAAAATCCCATATATTCATATATGCTGCCGACCTACTCCATACGCAATCCAGATCTGGCCGACAGGCTCCAGACGCCCTAATCTAGTTGTTTATCGTTAGCCTTAGATTAGGCATGTCCATGTGCATGCACATGACAAGCACTATTTCCCATACTAATGTATTTATCATCCATACATATGGTATTTACAATGTAACACTCCACTCATTCCCAATACATAATATTACATAGAAAACATTGAAATCCTTCAATGGAGCTGAACCCTCATAGCCGTTGAAGATGAGCTACCGACTTCTCATACAAGCTTTACAAGTTGCCATCAACCTCATGAGAAAGTAATCACACAAGCATTAGCTTCTTGTACCTCCTTCCGATGAGCATTATTGGCATACCAAATGTTGGGTCCACATGGATAAACACCACTTATATATCATACATTGCAATAATGAACCTTTAATAATTTTTGGTATTGCAAATTGTCTCACCCTTAGACTGTGGTCACTTCATCCTCATGTGCCCTTGCTGACCACAAGTGAAGCACCAACCCTCCTTCATGTACTAAAGTGTTTGTTCCAATTTCTTTGATTTCTCTGAATTGCGGTCTCTCATAGTCTGTGATTGACTTTGGGTCTGTGCAAGAGTCTATGAAGCCTTCCCATGTTTGAACTGTCAGAGTTAGTGCATGCGGAAGCCACACTCATACACACGTAGAGAGAAGGAGAGAGAAGTTGACGCAGAGAGAGAGAGAGAGAGAGTAAAGTTGACGAACAGCTTTGATATTAGCAATGAATAGGTTAAATAATACAATGGGTGGGCATGGGTATATATACGCTCACAAGTGAAATGGCCGACTCCTTTGTTACGACTCAATGTCACATGAGATACTATATTTAACACCCTCTCTGTAGCTCATAGTGGGCATAGATGAAGAAACCAAGTCGATGCAGATGCAACCATGGACACCCTAGCATGGCCTTTGCTAGGTACACCTCGGATAATGCACCAATCAACCTGTCTCCACAAGAAAATGCCATCTTGAGCTTTAGCTACCACATAGAATAATGAATTGCAGACAACTCCACATTCATGATCCCCCATTCGTTGAACTGCGAACACATCACGTCCAAAAATCTCTAAATGCTTGAACTGTCACACACGACGCCCAAAATTCTCTGACAATGAACTAGGAACTCATCCCATCCATAGTCTGCTACCAATGAACTACGAACACATCACGTCCATAGATTTGTCAAGCTGTTCCATGCCAGATGCATGTGCCTTGAACTCCGACACACGGGTCCAAATCACCAAAAAACGGGAGCACAGACTGCCCCTCTCTGCCACTCACATGCCCCTCTCTGGCTGAAGCACGTGAGGGGATTTCCCTTTATCAGTATGCTAGAAACGACACCTCCCAATCCCCCTCTGCTTCAATGGCCCGAAGGAGATATGGAGTGTTACTGTTCCACAAAGAAGAAGATCTAGATCCATATGGTCTGACATATGTCCAAAGCATAGACTTCATCCATGTCCTTGATGACGACCATCTGAATAACTTGTATTCAATCCTCCGTGAACTGGAAAGTGCCCAAGTACAGTGGTCAAGGTACTCCGAGTCATATTTGGGACCCAAATTACCGATACCAAAGTCACTTTGTCCTTTTGTCCACTGGTGCGGATAATCATGCCTTCTCATAGCCAATACCAAAAGATTTTGCCACAGTATATTGTCCGGACCGTGTCGATCAATGCTGTTTGGACACTCCATTGTGCTCCACTCCATTGTGCTCCACTCTGCAATGTCAACATGGCGAAAAAGAAAAAACACATGGCTATAAATCAATCGAGATGTAAAGCTCGCAATTATCAGCTCTGCGATATGAGCACCGGGGCTTTGAGCACGGGAACTAATCTCAAGGGAGGCCATCTCCAAGCTTGGCGATAGAACTCGCGGAAATATGTCGTGTGGGAACTAATGCTTGCACACAAGCTTTTAATAACATTAAAAAATGCTCTTTAAAAATAAATGCTTAGCCAGTTCACGAGCCACGCGTCGACCTCCTGCTGTCCACAGCCACCTGTGTGCGCCTCCACGTGGCCACCTTCTAATGCAGCTGCTTGTACGTTCTTGCTTTGCCAAGCAGGCCTGGTCACCCTTTGCGTGCTCCCTTCTTGGCTACACACCAACAACCTCCAGTCGCCTTTTGCCTTGCTCTTGCTGCTGTGCAGCTTTTATGCTCCCGTGCACCCTCTGTCGGCTTGCAGAAAATGCAAAGCCAGCCCTTCTCACGGCTGCTCTCCTCCGGTGCCTTTGCTCACTGTAGCTGCTTATGGTGTGCAGGCTTGCGCCACCAAGCACTTACTGGAGCAGAAACGCAGCCGGTTGCTCACGCTGCCCTTGCCGCCGCTTGCCAGAAAAAAAACGCAGCCCTTCGTCTTCTCCTTCATGCGCAATGTGTAGCCAAGAATCATGAGCTCTGCGCTCTGATACCATGTCAGAGTTAGTGCATGCGGAAGCCACACTCATACACACGTAGAGAGAAGAGGAGAGAAGTTGACGCAGAGAGAGAGAGTAAAGTTGACGAACAGCTTTGATATTAGCAATGAATAGGTTAAATAATACAATGGGTGGGCATGGGTATATATACCCTCACAAGTGAAATGGCCGACTCCTTTGTTACGACTCAATGTCACATGAGATACTATATTTAACAAACTTCATTTACGCTAAGATCTCGTCTCTGGTCTGTCAAAGAGGAGGGTTCTTTGATTGTTTCTTCGACATGGTTTGACCATAAATTTTAGCATATCGGATGGCATCACATAGGATCCATGTAGGATGCCCGATCCTGCAACTCTCTAGATAACTATGCCATAAATAGCTAGCCTACTATAATCAGCCATTAAGCCTGCTTTATGAATCCAGGAACCTAACCAAATATTAGCATGCTTACCACTAATCCTAGGGTCCCCTAACCCAACTAGATTAGGTCCCTAAATGCATGGTTACATAGCACACTTATAGGGCTGTTGTTTTTTTCTCTCAGCTCTAGTTGGATTTTTTTCCATGATTCTGTCACTTGGACGCTTTGGTCTTTTGTAGACGTTAATAGAACCTCTCTCTCTCTCTCTCTCTCTCTCTCTCTCTCTCTCTCTCTCTCCATTGATGAGATCTCGAGCTTCATTGACGGATTAGGCGGGGCTAGCCCCACACTGGCAGGCATATTGATCCCCATACTACTTTATGCAGATGACATCATCCTCCTCTCAGACTCAGCCGAGGGGCTTCAGAGACAATTGGATGCCTTACAGGACTTTTGCACTAAGCGGGACCTCTCTGTTAACCTTGGTAAAACCAAGGTAATGGTCTTCAATACCTCTCACCCCTTCACATCCAGATTGAGCTTCACATATAGAGGGGATCCTGTGGAGATTATCTCATCCTATGTCTACCTTGGTGTCACTTTCAGTGGCCCACCATGCTTCCCGCAACACATGCCAGAGTGACACGGGGATATGCAACCTTGAGCTTACTTGCGCAGCAATGCTTCTAGGCACATTTCTAGGAGCCCAAGACGAAGGGTTGGCTTTTTGACACCCTTGTCACACCAGCCTTGATGTATGGAGCAGCCTTGATGTATGGAGCAGCCTTCTGGAGCCAAATTTATCCAATGAGGATTGGCAACGAGTTGAGAGGCCCTAGGTCATGATGTTCTCCCGTATGATCCGCAGCAGACCATCAGTCCCACACCAGATTATCCAAGCAAAGTTTGTTGCAGACCCGATGGTAGTTGATGTACTCTTCCAGACAGTCACATACCTCCATCGCATCAGTCACATGGATCCCCATAGGTACCCGAGGCTTGCCCTGGAGTCCTCAAGACAGCTAGCACTTGAGGGCCACTCTGGAGTATGGTATGCACTAGTTTCCACTTGGTTCTCAGTATATGGGCTCCGCATGGACTGCCTACCCCTCCTTCAATACAGTTTGGACTCCCCTTTTCTCCAACTCTCTCACGAGGATACCAATCGGGTTATCCGGTTAGATCCTCTCAGCCTCTACACCCATTGCACATGGATCACACCTCCGGAGCTCCCCACGAAGATGCACTTCTACAGAGATCACTTCCTCACACTCACTGAGGATGGATTCATCCAGTAGCCGGGCTACCTGAGTGTTCACATGTCCCATGCCATGCGGATTGCAATTGGCCAAATACGGGTTTCATCCCACCGCCTCAGAGTGGAGACAGGTCGAGCTGAGCACATCTTCAGAGCCGGGAAGCTCATATGGAGGCCCAAAGAGGAGACCCAAAGAGGAGAGGATCTGCCGATTATGCCACACAAAGGCTAAGACGGAGGAGCATTACATATGCCACTGCCCAGTATACTATGAGATCTGCGGGAGGTTTCACTGTCTATTTCATGAGGGATTGGTCCACTCTCCTAGATCATTGACTTCCAGGACTAGAGTTGCCTAGGCCTCTTCCTACTTGAGCTCCGCAGACACAGGGACACCTTCTTGAGAGAGCTTCGGCCCCAGCCACCCTGCCCCCTCCCTCGCCAGCCAACCATCACCAGTTTCTTCCGGACCCAAGAGGTGGAGGACACCGATATAGTGGATCTTGTGGACCCTCCACGAGCTGCTCCGGACCTACCTCGCCCAAGAGGAATTACCTCGGACCGAGCCTCCGCACTCCAGCGTGCTCGACGCCCCAGGCCCCCCCGTCGGCCATGATCACCTCATCAACTCCAAAAGAGTCCAGATCCAAGACATGCTCCACCGCCATTGAGCTACCTTTCCACGTGACATAGCTGAGGGAGACCTCTCGGCCATACTCATTATCCCCATGCTTGATATTTTGGAGAGTGGTATACCATCCACTTGGAGCTGATGCTGCTCTCATGTCTCTATGTTCTTAGTATTTCCATGATGAGTTTCCATGGACAGTTTTGTATCACCCAAGTGAGATAGCTATGTTTATGTTTTCTGTTTTATTTTCCATTCCATGATGAGATATGCCATGGACATTATTGTATCACTTTGGTCTCATAGGCCCATTGGGTCTTTGGTAAACGCTTAATATATCTTTCTTTCTTTCTTTCTCTCTCTCTCTCTCTACAATAGGAAAAGTGGAAGCTTAATCCTTGTGTGTGTGTGTGTGTGTGTGTGTGTGTGCGCGCGCGTGCGTGCGTGCACACGTGATCTAGTAATAAGAAAAGTGGCAACTTAATCCTTGTGAAGGTGACACTCTCACCTTGAAGCATGAGAGAGTCCAAAGAAGGATCAGAGGACCCTGCACAAAGCATCAAATCAAAACATAAATACCCAAATGCACCAACAAAGTAGTGACAGATCACATGCTTTTGAATTACGTGATGAAACAGTACTCAATTAACTTGATAGTTATTTTTTATCTTTTCTACATACCAATCAAGCAGGCTTGACTACAATGTAAACAAGGAGACCTTTCTGAAGATTTTCACAATGCCTACAACAATTATTATTTGATCTTTTGCAAATATTCATTCGAGGCTCAAGAGGCACACTATACTAGAAAGGTTTGTTACGCACTCAGAAAAACGTGTATGATCATACACCTCCTCAAACAGAGCTACTTTCAGATGTACATGAATAGCAGCAGCAAACATAGCTACTTTCACGGGCACTGTCACAATCTTTGACATTAAAGCATAACTATTTAAAAGGCCAGGCACATAAGAGAGGCGAGTATAATTCAAGTTTTCTTTATGACACTGCCAAGCATTTGGATCAGTTATAATACTAGTATGGTTGCAACTATGCTCATAGATATGTATATAAATAGCAGCAGCAAAAGAAGACATAGGTGCTCTACCCTGATGGGAATGTATGAAGATAACAGCAACAGACATAGCTGCTAGATAGAAGCAGTTGACATCATTGCCGGGTATGTATGTAAAAGCACCATATACCCTTTATGTTAATAGTGGTAGCAGACATACCCTGATGGGTATGCATGTAGATAGCTGCAGCAGACATAGATTCCCTGCATTCCCTGCAGATGAGAGCAGCAGATCTAGCTGCGTAGATGATAACAGCAGACATTTCTGCCCTACCCTCATGGGTGTGAATATAGATATTAGAAGCATCACCCTCATGGTAAGTACCTAGAAAGAAACCAACAGGCACATAGCCTAGCAGTGTGAGTTTAGAACTTGGATGGGGCAGGTCCTGAGTTCAATCCCTGCTGGCCACGCATTGGTGTTGTGGCCACGGCCACAAGTTCTAATCACCTCCAGACGGCCATGTAAAAACGCCTCTAGGCTCTGGGCTGGCAACCAATATCGTGCCTACAAGGTGAATGATGAATCTACTCAAGGGAAAAAAAGTACATAGAAAGAAGAAGACATAGCTGCCCTGTTTCATAGGTATGTATGTATACAGTGGCAACAGCTTCTCTACTACATGCCATGGGTACATATGCAGATGAGAGCAGCAAACCTCACTGCCCTACATGTCAAGGGTATGTATGTAGATACTTAACATTGCTGCCCTATCCTCCGCGCTCATGGCATGTATGTAAAGAAAGCTGCAGATATGGCTGCCCTATTTCATAGGTATGTATGTAAATAGCAGCAGTAGACATAGCTTCCCTCAAATGAAGATGAGAGCAGCAACCCTCACTGCCCTACATTTCAACGGTGTGTATGTAGATGATAGGGGCAAGCATTGCTGCCCTACCCTCATGACTATGTATGTAGATAGAAAAAGCAAAATACACATTATGTGCGTCACAAAGGTGAGTGCCATGTGGACATGGAACTCAGAGTTAGCAAGCTAAGGGGCAGGATTGGAACTGACCACACGCCCAGGAAACTGCAAGAAGAAACCAGACCAGGCTCCCACATATGCAGCCCATTGGACGATTAGATAGCTGGCCAGTTGGAAATGCCAAATATGGGGATATGCACTGCCCACCAACCCTAGACTGGTCGACCAACAGTAATGCATCTATTTAAGGATGGTCCAGGGTCGGTCTTAGACATCCAGTGCCACATCCCAGAGCATCAGAGGTGAGTGTTGAATCCACACTGACACGGCCCCAATGTGCAATATACAATCGCACAACCCTTGGGACAGCTTTTCGTTCATGCATTGTAAGCATTAATGCTAGGGTTTAGGAGGCCATACCTGAGTTCAGATCTGAGTTTTCTTATGATCATCAGCAATATACATGGTAGATTAGGTTGAAACAAAAGTCATTGTATATATTCATCAGCAATATACATGGTAGATTAGGTTGAAACAAAAGTCTCTCGTCTTCTACTGTGCATTTTTAGATTGTGCTTGTGATTAGCGTTAATTAGCCTTCTGATTAGGGCATAGTCAAGTATCCTCCCGTACATGTAACACTATCTTCATGGTATGAATGTATATAGATGATAGCAGCAGCAAAAATAGCTTCCTTATATGCCATGGGTTCATTCGCAGGTAAGAGCAGCAAACCTTGATTTCCTACATTTCAAAAGTATGTAGAATCTGGATGACAGCAGCCTCCCACCCTCACAAGCATGTATGTAGATAGCAGATACAGGCATAGCTTATGGTATGTATGTAGATAAAGGCAGCCAGCATAGCTGCCCTATATTTCCTAAGTATGTATGTATATGACAGCATCCGGATACCTTTCATGGTATGTATGTAGATGACATAGCTTAGCTGCCCTAAATTTCGTAAGTGTGTATGTATTCATAGTGTGTGTAGATAGCAGCGGCAAACATGTCTGCCCTACTCTCAACTGCACAAGAAAAATGCATAGGCATGTCTGTACATGAGAATTACACAAGAAAAATGCATAGGTATGTATGTACATGAGAATTGCAGAAAAAAAGTGCACAATGTAGTTAGATTTGATGGCCATACCTGCAGACGCATCCATAATCGTCTCAAAAGGGCACCAGAAACTGGCAGACCTGAAGCGGCTGGCCTGGGAGAGCTTCCGACCTTCATTGGGGTGGGATCGCCAGCTACAAGCAATAATCTTTCATCCAAATTCGATCAATTGTTGCCTGAACACAAGTTATAGGAGTAGGAAAAAGACATTGTTTTTTTCAAATAAACAGGGTTAGTGAGAGATGGGGTTCAAACCTGCTGTTGGATCGCCGAACGGAAGTGCTTTCCAGCGGAAACGGCAACTGTGAAGAAAGCATCCCAGTCCAAAGCTTGCATTCCTTAGTTATGAGTAAATCTGATCGGTTTTAGTAATATAATAAACACTGTCTTTAATTTTTTTAATTGGTCTACTCCGTGATTATTTTAAAAAATTGGTCATCTGAGCAGTGGGTTTTTGGTCTAGTCAAAGCTTCTTTTGGTCAATCATCAAGGGATCTAATGGTGGGGAAATTCTAAATATTTTTCCAATTTTTGTTTTTGAATTTAATTAGATTTGGTCTACATATGTTTTGATTAGCATTTATTGCATGTGTGAGTATAGTTATTGTTCACAATAAGAAGTCAATCAATCGTATAGCAATAGATTAATCATCAAAATAGGGACATTCTGTATATGTTTAACAATTTTTGTTTTGGAAAATATTTGGATTTGGTCTGCATATGCTTTGATTAGCATTTATTTCTTGTGTAAGTATAGTTATTTTTCACAATAAGAACTCAATTGAGGCAAACCAAATATAGGTATTTGTATCAATAATGGCAGAGCTAGAGGGTAACCCGCCCAATTTTTCCTCGTGTAGTTTTCGTCTTCATGCCATATCGTTCCAATGTGCTTGGACTAGCAGGGCGTGCCAAACTCGAGCACCTTAAATGACCATGTGGGGGAGATCAAACATGCCCTTGAGAGCATAAAGGAGGAAGAGATGAACCACAAAGGCTTGATACTAGATACACGACAATACAAAAGAATACCTACGTAGGGTTGAAATTTCTCTAAGCTGATGGCACCGATCCAGGGTGTGAGAAGGTTTTAGAATTAGATGGAATAGGGTCACAATAAGGAGCACGTCTAGGAGACCATGTCCTAGAAGCTCGACAACACTAATTTCACCAGCAACAACCAGGAAGTCTTGCCATTGTAACTTGTCATGGGTTTTAAGTGTTGGAGGCAATTCGACAAGGATGAAATGATTGGACGATGTTCTAGATTATCCCAAGCGCAGAAACATGGGAAGTCGAAGACATATAAAGGCTAGATTTTCACCTTGTCATAGGTATCTCCCGTGGTGGGGGGCAGCACACCGAGAGGTGGGAGCCAAATGGGGGGTGTTTGTGCTCGTGGTGGTCACCTCCTAGTAGTGTGTTGCCTAGTCGTCCTAATGGCCTGGGTTGTGCTTGGACATGGTGGTCTACTGTGACTTCTCACATGGGATCAGAGCTTGAGCTTGTGGGCATGGGCAACCCTTTCTCCTGTCTTTGGGTGGCTTGAATGGAGGAGGGTGTTGGAGGCAATTCTACAAGGACTTCTCATATTTTGGAGGCAATTCGAGCATGAAATGACTGGAATGTGTGTTGGAATATCCCATATCCAGAAACATGGAAAGTGGAAGAGCCATATATAGGCTAGAGTTGCACCTTGTCATAGTCATCTCCCACTGGCTGGTATTTTTGGGGGGCAGCACACGGAGAGGTGGGAGCCCGATGGGGGGGGGGGGGTTGCTGCAATGCCTAGGGGGGTGGCGTTGGTGCTGTGGTCGCCTCTTGGTGGTGCATTGCCTAGTTGTCCTGATGGTCTGGGTTGTGCTTGGACATGGAGGTGCTACTATGAATTCTCAAATGATATCACGGCTCAGGCTTGTGGTCTTGGGCAACCCTTGATCCTATCTTCGGGTGCTCAAATAGAGGAAGGTGTTAGAGGCAATTCGAGCAATGAAATGACTGGAAGGTGTGCTGGATTATCCCATATGCACAAACATGGGAAGTCAAAGAGCCATATATAGGCTAGAGTTACACCTTGACATAGTCATCTCCCCCGGTCGGTATTTTTGGGGCAACACACTAGGAGGAAGTGTAGGGGGTTTGTTGCAGTGCCCAAGGGGGGTGGTGTTCGTGCTTGTGGTGTGGTCACCTCTTGGTGGTGCATTGCTTAGTCATCTTGATGGCCTGGGTTGTGCTTGGACATGGCAGCGCTACTATGAATTCTCACGTTAAACCACCATCTAGGGTATAGAGCTTAACCAACAACACATAAGAAGTGCAAGTAACTCACTAAGGAGCAACAAGACATAGATAAGAAGTGCAGGTAACTCACCAAACACTAGTCAGTAAACAATGTAGAGATAATACCCGACAACATTATTTCAAAGCTACATGATTATGATAGCATATTTAGAACTAAAGAGCACCCATGAGAATGCCCCACTCAATTAAAAGCGAAACTCCTTAATTTGGATTTTTTTACAGCATGCTTTATAGAAATCAACTAGCAACACATAGGAAGTGCAAGCAACTCACTAAGGACTAGTCAACAAGGAACAATGCAAAGATACGAAGGGCAGACACCTCACCAAGGACAAGTCACCAACAATGTAGAGATAATACCTAACAACATTATTTCAAAGCTACATGACTATGACAGCACAATTGGAACCACAAGCACCCATGAGAATGCCCCACTTAATTAAGCACCCACAAAGTGAAACTCCTTAATTTTGGTTTTCTTAGATCACACTTTCCTATAGTGCTCATACGGTTTACTTGTGTTAAGGCAAAATGAGGGGCTCACTCCTCTCCTCTAATCCCTTAATTCTGTGGGGCATGTCGACGAACTCAAGGGATGTTGCCTTCGCATGTGAAGAGCTCTTTCCTTCACTCTTTCCTCCATCTGAGGTGGCTCCATCTCCATGGGAAGTGCCCTCTCCTCACACAAACACACTAGCATAGATTAAGAAAGTGATTATTAGCAATAGGGTTGCAAGAGCAAGGAAATTGAGTTATATACAAGGCCATAGGTGTTCACACTCACTTAAAGTGTATCAACCGAGGGTGCCCAAACATAGTTTTGGCTCATTCATAGCCTTGTGCATGATTTGTGAAGCACCATGATTCGATGTTGACAACCACATTAACCAATCCCATCCCTGGGATCAAATGGAAGATGTGGTACAAGAGGGGTGGAAGGTAGTGATTGAGCTTACTGGTTGATGTCACTGTAGATTTGTTGTAGAAGCACTAAGTTAAAATATCAATGGTCATTGTTTCTCCAGAAAGGACGGGGAAGAGTAGTTAGTAGTGACATTCGAGAGTCTTAAGGGTGATGGGATTGACAACCTTGACAAGTTTTTAAATCTAAGCTTCTTTTATTTTTATATTTTTATATTTTTAACTATTTTTCTAGCTCAACTTAAGGCATTACAATGGCTGATTTGGTTAGCTAGTTAGTGGGTATTGTGGAGGCAAGCGGACATTGAAAGTGATGAGATTGTGGTGGCACTTACTACTTCAAGTTTGAAGTAGCAAGCAGACTTGAGAAGGATGTTGTTGATGAAGACAAATTGTTACCCTCCCACAAAACGACGGGTTCTTATGTTGCTACATCTTTTTTACATGTAGGTTTTTGTGATGCCACTTAATGGAGGGATTGAGTTGAAGATTTATTTGATGAGAAGAAGACCCCACTTATAGGAGTTGCAGATTTTTTAAAATGTAAGTTTATAATAAATACACTACATAGATTCATTGTGAATCAAAAACCAATTACAGAATTGGAGAGAAAAAAATTAGAAGATGACAAAATTGTTCATAATTTGTGTGGTTCGAGCTCTACATGTAGGATTTGCTTGCTTCTTTGTAACAACAACTGGTTAATCAACCACACAAAAAACTACTCTATGTGGAAATTGGCCCACAGTAGCACGACACTCTTTTACAAATGGGTATTTACAACTTGTTTAAGGTGTAACATTTCCATGCATCTCTTGCACTACAATCTCTCTTCCCCTCATCATCATAACCTATGAGAGCTCCTCTCGTGACTCTCTCTCTCTCTCTCTCTCTCTCTCTCTCTCTCTCTCTCTCTCTCTCTATATATATATATATATATATATATATATACATACACACACACACACACACACACACACACTCATATATATATATGTGTGTGTGTGTGTGTGTGTGTGTGTACACACACTAAGCGTTTCAATCTCAACGTGGCCTCGCCTATCCTACTTTTGTGAGGCGCTTCTCCATCTTACCTTTTTGTATCAGAGACCTATATTTTGTAAGATGACTCTTGAATATATGAGTAACCTTACTCTATACTTAACACCAAATGGGATAGTTTACCATTTGGTGTTAAGGCTAGATATAGTTACCATGGACTATTTTTATGCCATGGCTGATCAAGTGGCTGATCAAGTGAATATATGAGTAACCTTACTCTATACTTAACACCAAATGGGATAGTTTACCATTTGGTGTTAAGGCTAGATATAGTTACCATGGACTATTTTTACGCCTTGGCTGATCAAGTGCGAACACTCGCCACTTGTGTATAAGATAATTAAGCAATGCACAATCATTCCCCTTGTAATATAATACTTGTGACCTCTCTTCCCTCCTATCTACTCTATTACTTGTGCTCTTTTGAATACTTATATAAGTAGATGAATGCACACTTAGTGTGGGATCTCTCTCTCTCTCTCATTAGCATTTGCCTCTCTTTTCACCTCTCGTGAGATTGATCCATAGTGTAGGTAGGTAAATGCACACTTAGTGTGGGATCTCTCTCTCATCAGCATTTGCCTCTTTCCACCTCTTGTGAGATTAATCCATACTATAGGAATATTCTTCTTGCCTCTATCTAGGCAGTGGTTCAAGCTCTCCCTCCACGCGCCACGGGTATGGAGCTCTCCGGTGTGACAATAGAGTGAGGATCTAGCAGACCCATAATAGGGGAAGTCGCATTTTGCCGAGCTACCAACAACGACACATGTTTTGGTAAGACTAGTTAATCTTTCAACTTGAACCACTGCCAAGGATTAGCCTAAGGACTTAGCTCTGGATATGATCCATTCTAAGCTACCAATATTTCTTGTGTCAATTAGGAGGTCACACTCTAAAAGGCATATGGTTTTGGAGCCTTGAAGGTGTTTGTTATGTTTGTTATGTTGTTTTTAATCTTATTTGCATTATGTTTTAGGACATTTGTCGATTTATAGGGTTTGGAAGGGAAATTTTATTGGCTATTTGCATGATTTTTAGGCTTAAAAGGCTTGGACTTCAATGCATTATGGTTTTGGAGCCTTGAAGGTGTTTGTTATGTTGTTTTTAATCTTATTTGCATTATGTTTTAGGACATTTGTTGATTTATAGGGTTTGGAAGGGAAATTTTATTGGCTATTTGCATGATTTTTAGGCTTAAAAGGCTTGGACTTCAATGCATTATGTGAAGGGACTTCTTAGTTTCAGTGAATGGGGGATGAGATCCACTTTAAAAACCTAAATACCTAAGTCACCCTTGACTTGTCTGTGGAATCCTTTCACCTACCATCTCCGTCGTTCGTGAAACTCTGAACCTCCTGAGGCGATGTTGGAGCAAACTTCCGTCTTTTTTTGTGAAAGAGAACCCCTTGCTGTTGCTAGTTGAAACCCAAAACTTTATGTACTCCTTTGATGATGGATGTCATTCTTCATTAGAGAATTCATGGGAAAATATGTATGCCTTGCAGATGCAAGACTGACTGCTAGGATGTCTGCTATGCAAGCCATGTGCAACCCTATATGCTGTGCAAGAATGCAGATGGATGGGTTACTAATGCATACCTAAGGGAAAATCCCTAAGGATGGCCTACAAGATTTTGAGAACTGGGTTTAACTGTGCGGAAGCGAGTAACATGATGTCTGACTGAATGACTCATGGAATGAAAGTGATCTAAGGCTGGTTACCCTGTAACGCTCTGATACCAATGTGACATGTGAGAGAACTAACCGTTGTAAACACAACCTTAGGTTAACTAAACTGCACTTAATGATGCTTAAGAGATAGACAAATAGTGTCAATGCAATGCAATGCAGCTATATTAGATGAATGGGTTACAATGAGATCTAAATAGATCTATGATGCTGTCCTAGATGAAGATCCTTATGGGGATGAGATGGATGGGCTGAATGCTGATGCTGAGGATTGTTCCTTGCTCCAATGCTGAGGTCCACCCTTCGATGCCGACTTCCCTCTATGTAGGAGATAGGAATGATGACTTATATGCCGAATATGCTGCCTATATGCTGGATGAACTGCTGTCCCACTGATTTTCCTTTGTCTCCTGGGAAGGAAACGCTGAAGGGATGGCTTGGAACTGATGCTGAAAACGCTGATGCTCTCCTTGTTGCCTGGGAAAAAAACGTTAAGAAGATGGATGCTCAATGCGTTGCTGAACTGATATGAGATGGTGTATGATGAAACGTTGATATCTGATGGACTGAATGGATGCGCCTCTATTTATATGTGTGAATGATGCTGGTTGGCCAGCCTTGCTGCAATCGGCCAGCTCCTGGATGCTCATGACTGGCCATAAATGCCATAACTGCTTGTCGACTGGTGCAAATGCGCTGTCAGTTGATGCTAACAGCCCCGACCTAATGCACATGAATGCCTTGTGTATGTATATATCTATGTATGTAAACACACACACACACACACACACACACACACACACACAGAGGAGTATTTAAAAAAATGGGAGGATTAGAAAATTTAAAAAGGGGAGGGGGAGTTAATTAAAGTAGGGGTTTCTTCAAGTGGGAGGTGTATTTCAAAAAATTGTATGGGCATGTGTGTGTGTACATAGATATATATGTATGTAAACACACACACACACACACACACACACACACACACACACACACACACACACACTCACATAGGAGTATTTAAAAAAATGGGAGGATTAGAAAATTTAAAAAGGGGAGGGGGAGTTAATTAAAGTAGGGGTTTCTTCAAGTGGGAGGTGTATTTCAAAAAATTGTATGGGCATGTGTGTGTGTTTCGATTTTTAAAGGGGTTTTAGGAGTTGTTTTAAAATGTTGTGTGTGTGTGTGTGTGTGTGTGTGTGTGTGTGCGGAGAGAGGGTGTGTATGTGCAGGTGTTTATGTGTGTATGGATAGAGAGAGTATGGACATGGAGGTGTTCTAAGTGGGTGTGAATAGAAGGTGAGCATGTGCACACCTTCTCTTCACACCCACCTACATACATGTGTATGTGCACATGTATGTGTGTGTAAGTGTGGGTAGAGAGGGGAGGAGGGAGCAATTGATAATAGGAGGTGCTACGTTACATATGTATAACTGGGGTTTAAGCTTTCCTGCTTACCTTGTGAGCTCGATGAGCAAAGGTCAAAAACTTCTTACCAATCCATGATAATAGGAGGTGCTACGTTACATATGTATAACTGGGGTTTAAGCTTTCCTACTTACCTTGTGAGCTCGATGAGCAAAGGTCAAAAACTTCTTACCAATCCATGATGAAATCTTTGATGCCATTGTTGTTGAATTTGGCCTTCCAGTTCCAGTTAGTAAGTTGGTGTTGCAGAGTGGCATACGGGGGTGCTATGGGACCGTGGTGATCTATTTGAGCTTTGAGACTACTTGATTGTGCCATGGAAGTTTGTACACAGTTCTCTAGGGATTAGCACCAAGGGTGGCTCTTCTTTGATTGGAACAAAGTTAGGTAGGGTCACCACACATGGAATTGGCGATGCCTCTTATTACTTGAAGCTTTCAACTTCCTTCCTTGGAGGTGGTGTCAACTCATGATTTGAGGTGGTAGTGATTGGTATCCGTTCTTACTTAGAATGCAAATCATTCAACAACATTTTTGGTGCTAATTCCATCAATCAACTAATTATCTAATTTTGAAGGGCCCAATCCACTTCCTTAAATAAAGGAGGGCTTGCATGGAGAGTTGCATTTATGGATAGAAGGCAAATGACACTTGATTCGGCAAGGCTAAGGTAAGCGCTTGACTTGGACATGCCTAGTAGCCACTATTTAGCTCGAAGCCTACCCATGAGCAAAACCTTGCTGGAGTTCAATAAAGTTGTTAGAAGCTCAAGGCTTCTACAAGAGAATCCATTCCATTTGGGTCCCAAAAATCTCATTGTCATGTGCACCACAATCTTGTAAGCTAAAGAGCCTCAATGATTGGCCTCCAACAACCACCAACAGTCCCAAAAAAGCTATTAGAAGCTCAAGGCTTCTACAAAGGGAACCACTATATTTGGGTTACAAGATCAAAAGAACCCACACCATAAGCCTCAATAATCACATCATCCAATGCTAAACCAAAAATGGAGTGCATCCTAAATCCATGCCTCTGACACTAAAAGACACCATAAGCCTCAATAATCACATCATCCAATGCTAAACCAAAAATGGAGTGCATCCTAAATCCATGCCTCTGACACTACCATGGCAATCTAGAACTTCTTGACATGACAAGATATTATTCATAGATCTCACAACTTAATGGTGGTCCAATAGGTAGCAGTCTATACCTTCTTGACACGATAAGATATTATTGGCTTCGTGGAATGAGAATCTGGTTGTGCAAAGCTGAATAAAGCCTAGAAACACCTTGGACCCACTCCTTAGGTAAATCCCACCTAGCACATCATTCCCTCTAGAAAGCCCTAGTCCGCCTTATCATATTTCTTAAAATCCACAAGGAGAAATGTAAGATCCTACTGCCTCAACTTGGCCAAAGTGGCGCTTACCAGAAAAGTGAAGATTTCCAGAATGCTCTGATCTTGCACAAAACCCGTTTGTGTGCCATGAATCAAATCAAGGAGGAAAGGCTACATGGCTTTGGCTAAGATTTTGTAGACAGTCCCCAGGAATGTGATGTCAAATCTCCAATATATGTCACCACCCTCCTTGTTGGGAATCAAATGAATCAATCCCTCTGATAGCCTCTCTGGCATGGAGCCCATGGTCATAATCTTATTGAAGGTAGCTTTGAAACTGCCTTCCATGAGATCCAAATGGTGAAGAAATAAGGAAATCAAAAGCCCATCTTCTCTCGGGAATTCGCCCTGAGGAGTGCCATCAAAGCCTCTAGAAGCTCCTCTAAAGTAAAGGGAGGTGTTAATAGGAAAGTTCAGCTTGGCGAGGGGGACTAGCTCTCTCGTGTGTGTGACTCCAAACCCACACACACATCTAACACCTAAGAGGATAGGGGGCACCCGTGTAAGAAGGGAATGGAAGAAATACATGGCAATGGCTTGCACCTAGGGGGATCTGTAACTATGGATCCATCTCAGCCTCACAACCTATAGATACCATCCCTTTACCTATGTGGGCCTAAAATCTCAAAGAAATCTCTTGTGACCCTGTCTCCTATCTAGGTCCAAAAGAAGGCTTTAGCAAGGTATTTGTACTCCACCCTTTGCTCCTCGATGGAGCTAAGCTTAGTATATGCTATAGCCAACTCGGCCTCAATCCACAAATTGTACTTCACCCTTTTCTCCTTGATGGAGCTAAGCTTAGTACAGGCTATAGCCAACTGGGCCTCAATCCACAAGCTATCCAAGGTATTCTCCCAAACCTACTACAAGGAGGTAATGCTCCTCTCCTGCACTCTAAAGCCATCCAGTTTGTTATGTGTGGCCTCCTGTATAGATTGCTAATCTCTCCAAGGCATGCATCCAAAGCTCCTCTGCAGGCAGAGTTGAACCAGGGTGGAAATTCAAACTGCAATGCTCCTCTCCTACACTCTGAAGCCAGCTAGTTTGTTTTGTGCAACCTCCTGTATAGATTGTTGATCACTCCAAGGCGTGCATCCAAAGCTCTTGCAGAGCAGAGATGATGAACCAGGGTGGAAATTCAAACTCTCCCAAATCTCCTCAATCTTGCTCGCAAATATCAAAATCCTGAATGAGGAAGTCTGGGATCTAGGTGTTCAAATGTCTGTCTTGCCTCCATGTCATGACATCTTATCCACAAGTCCACTCATCCTCATTAAAGGTTGGGGCTTGTACTCCTCTTGTCAGATTGTAAGAAGCACGGACTCTCGGGGCTGCGCCCCAAACTCCAGTAGATGCCAAGGGTCTTGCCCCCTCAAAAACCCAGTATCGCCTCCCATGCCAAGTACTTCATGCTTGAAATTGTGACCATGCCACCTCTGAATCTATCCTCTGCCATCTTTACATGCTGGGAATCACCACCCCTATACCAAAAATTATCATGTGACGAGAGGGACAGATGAACCATGCACTTCACTGTAATAGAGCACCTCCAAGGCTACCTAGGCTATCTCTGATCTTGCAACGTAGGTTATCATGCAAGCCAAGCCATCCACGTTGCATAAGGGTTGTCTAATAGCTAGCATACTTGAAAGATCACTTACCACAGGACCGTCTCTTCTGTCAATCATTGAAAATTGCCTTTAAATCATTGAAAAGGAATAAAATATGACCTAAAATCAATCAAATAAAATCTTTTCACATCATCTCTTGTTAGAGAATATTAGAAAGAAGAACCCCTGACATAATATTGCTTTCATGCGACTCTAAAGTTCATGCAACCTAGGACCAATTACCCAGATTGCATGATCCATCTTTGACTAGAACATAATTAGGTTTAGAGAAATTGAAGAAGAAGCTCTTCTTGGACAATCCCAGTGATAGTGCCCCTTTTGTTGGCCACATCCTCATAACCAGGTGGCTGCAGCATATACACCTCTTCCTGCAAATCCCCATGCAAGAATGCATTCTTTACATCCATCTGATGTAAAGACCATTGCTTTGATGCAGCCACTGCTATCACAACTCTCACTGTTGCCATCTTGGAAACTGGGCTGAAAGTTTCCTCACATGCAAGAGAATCCTTATTTTTGATATAAAGATTCTTTACACATCTATTTATGCATAATTTCAATTTTAAGGAGAATAACTCTTTTGAATTAAAAATAAATATCTTTTTATGCATAAAATGAAAATTGATGAGAATAACTCTTGGAATAAAAATAAATTCTTTATGCATCTTCCTATGCATAAAATGAAAATTGATGAAAATAACTCTTTTGAAATAAAAATAAATATCTTTATGCATCTTCCTATGCATAAAATGAAAATTGATGAGAATAACTCTTTTGGAATAAAAATAAATTTCTTTATGCATCTTCCTATGCATAAAATGAAAATTGATGAGAATAACTCTTTTGGAATAAAAATAATTTCTTTCTGCATCTTCCTATGCATAAAATGAAAATTGATGAGAATAACTCTTTTGAAATAAAAATAAATTTCTTTATGCATCTTCCTATGCATAAAATGAAAATTAATGAAAATAACTCTTTTGAAATAAAAATAAATTTTCTAATGCATCTTTCTATGCATAAAATGAAAATTGATGAGAATAACTCTTTTGCAATAAAAATAAATTTCTTTATGCATCTTCCTATATGCATAAAATGAAAATTGATGAGAATAACTCTTTTGGAATAAAAATAAATTCTTTATGCATCTTCCTATGCATAAAATGAAAATTGATGAGAATAACTCTTTTGGAATAAAAATAAATTTCTTTATACATCTTCCTATGCATAAAATGAAAATTGATGAGAATAACTCTTTTGGAATAAAAATAAATTTCTTTATGCATATTCCTATGCATAAAATAAAAATTGATGAGAATAACTCTTTTGGAATAAAAAAATTTTCTTTATGCATCTTCCTATGCATAAAATGAAAATTGATGAAGATAACTCTTTTGACATAAAAATACATTTCTTTATGCATCTTTCTATGAATGAAATGAAAATTGATGAAGATAACTCTTTTGAAATAAAAATACATTTCTTTATGCATCTTTCTATGCATAAAATGAAAATTGATGAGAATAACTCTTTTGAAATAAAAATAAATTTCTTTATGCATATTTCTATGCATGAAATGAAAATTGATGAAGATAACTCTTTTGAAATAAAAATAAATTTCTTTATGCATCTTTCTATGCAAAAAATCAAAATTACACTTTTAGAATACACAATTGGTGGGGATTACTCTTTTTTGGATAATAAAAGATAAAACTTATTTCATCAATTTTTAAAAAATTTTGCCATAACCTCCTTTGTATGGCTGACCATTTTTCAGTTTTTCCTAACTTAAAATTATCCCCAATTGGTTTTAAGCACTCTAAACTAATCAAATTTTACTCTATACTAATCAAATTTTACTTTTAAAAGAGAAACAGTATGAAAAGTTTAATTCCAACAATTAGATTACTTAACTAGGATAAAGAAGGGCTGAATTTAAGAATGAGAGAGGGGGAAAGCCTTTCCAAGAAGGCATAGCATTTGTTTATCATTTTAAGATAACAAACAATTTAGAAAACCATTAAAAGAATAAGAAAAAGTAAGATTTCTTACTTACATGAAATTCTGGGAGCTTTCCTTTGGCTTGATGGTTTGAGGGATCTACTCTTGTATGCAACAAGAGTGGCCACACCAATTCTTTAGAAGAGGGCATGGTCAAAAACTAGTGAATTATTAAGAAATTCACAGTTCTTAGCTCTTGGGAGGAGTAGGGTAACAGTGCATAAAACACTATTAAGCTTCAACAAAGGGGGAGGCTTATATTTGAAGGAAAAAGTGAGCTTCTAACCAAGCAAACTGATTCTAGAATTTTCCAGATCAGTTTGGTCAATTTTTGACCATTTTTAGGTCAGTTTAGCTTACTTTTTGGAACTAGACTTGAATTAGGAGAGAGGAGAGAGAAAATATCTCAATTTTTGATAATTTTAAACTCCACCACACATGTGAAGTAGGTGCCTCCTTCATGATGGGGGAATTCCCATTATGAGGTGTCAAAAATCCATTTTTTTAGTAATTCCTTTGGTCCTTAGTCCTTACTCCACTCTTCATCTTATGTGAGTATTTACTCATTTTTGGGGGATTTTCTTTATTTCTTCTATTTATCTTCTTCACACCTTTGGATGAATCTGATTGGCCCCTCAAAACCTTAATTTAAAATTTTCCAAAAATCTGGACCTCTCGGATAAGGCCTCTTGAACAGATTATACTTGATTTCTAATGCACTTTCTGAAAATCTTTTTGAACTTCTGTTTTGGGGAAACTTAGTTTAATAAGAAGAGGTATTTTTTCATCCAAAAATATTCAAAATCTGAATAACCTCTCTCTAGAATATTTTCTCTCTCTAAGCCAAAACAGGTAGAAACAAGATCTTTTATATTTCTGAAGAGGGATTTGATTATAGGGGAATATAATGGACATCCTGAGAGGCTGGGGAGGAATCTTATAGATGTGACAATGATTCATGCTTTCTTACTGACCCTCAAAGGGAAAGCGCATCAGTGGTTCCGAACCCTCAAACCTGAGGAGGATAAGATTAATTTCACACAACTCAAGAATGTGTTTGTGCTCAGCTTTGCCAGAAGTGGTGACAGATGGAGCCCTATGGCACAGTTGCACAATATCAAACAAAAGGAAATGGAGTCGATGAGAGACTGTGTCTCGACTTAATCACTTAAATTCAAGGTGCAAACTACGGGAGAGGTTAATTGACGATCAGTTATTGCCTTGCTTTTGGAGAGGGGTTAGAGACCACAACATGCATGATTATCTGGTACTAGCCCGACCAGCCACTCGAGATGCATGTTGCAAACTGGCAATTGAATATGAAGATAATATACTGGAATTGCCACAACCGGAAGATGTTAGAATATCTTTGTGGCAACAATGACTTCTTGTGCCTCGAGTCACCAAGAGAATGGAACTCGGAGTCAGTAAGTCAAAAACATGACTGTGGACGAGCGTAGTAACATAATACTAGAGAAATTGAAGGTAGAGGAGGTAAGAGAAACATATGGGCATGGGCATAACCATCTTTACCCCCATAGGGAATCGGTGTGGTGCTCTATGCAGATTGAATCACACTACCACTGAATGTCCACAATTAAGAGCAAGGCCATTACTCTATTGTGCACACTGTGTAAAATTAGGGAATCATGACACTTCAATGTACAGATATCCAAGATTCTAAACTGTTGCACAATTGCTAGCACTTAGAGCTCCATTTGCTTTACCCGCACCACTTTGGACAACTCACTGTAGCTATAGGACAACCCAACTCTTCCTATTCACCTAGGGGGATGTTCCGGGTACATGACACTTCACCGCTACCACCACCTGTTCTACCACCACAACCACCACAGGTTAAGATCAACCAAGTATTGATTAAAGAGCCATCTAAAGATATTGATATGGTGCGTGAAGTAGAACTTAGCAGAGAGAACTATGAAGAAGCTATGGAGGTCACCCCAGAATTATGTCCTACAGAATAACATGCCAGTACTTGTGTTTCAAACCATGGATAGAGGAAGGGAAAGGATTTGAATTTGAACATGAGGAGAGAACTGCTACAATGTTTTGGCTGCGGAGGGCCGCATCGAATTGCTGAGTGCCCAAACAAGAGTGTGGTTCATACTCACCAACCCCAACAAGTGACTACTTCACCCAATGACATGCTAGTATTCACTTGTACTAAATGTGGTATTGATCATTTGATCAAGGATTGTCCATACCATGCAAGTGGTTCAACTTCCACTGCTAATCAGGCTACCATCTTAACCATTAGTGTGCAGCCTAGAAATATCACACCACTCAATGTCCTGACACGAGCCCAAGCCTAATTGGGAGGCAAGGGGAGGAACCGAGCAGATACTACCATTTCCAGAACTGGCTGCAGGGGGAGAAGAATGAAGAAAGTGGGTAAGGGTGACACAAGGGTCACAATCCAAGATGGATCTGAAGAAGATACGATCAACACCGGATCCAACCATTTGAGAGAAGAAGGGGATCAAGGGATCAACCACAAAGAGCTGGACCTAGAGGATCAAAGGAAGCAACCATTAACTCCGAAAGGAGTCGATGAGTACCCCAATGCTGATGAGGAGATAAGAAAGCTCAAAGATGCCAGGGCCTTAATAGAAGAATGTCAACAGCTTCATGAAGCCAAGCTAAGGGCTAATCGGGTCAGGGATACAATGTATCCATGAAACGAGCCAACAAGGGAAAGGGAATTGGACGTATACCTACTCCTATTCTAGAAATAACAGAAGAGAGATCTCAAGAAAACACAATGTCCAGGATGTTTGAGGAAAATGCACTGGGTGAGTCCTTCCATTCCTTCCCTATGGATGAATACGAAACACACACCTGCTAGAAGGAAACCTTAATCACTAGAGAACCCAGAGACATCGGAAGTCTCGCGGGCTATACTATCCACGCTTGTACAAATGCCATTGGGAAAACTATTACGTAGTTCACCAACCCTATGGATAGACATAAAGGAATGGGTAGAAGGTGGACTAAATCTAGCCGATACTACAAAGAGAGGAGGTTCTTCCACCTTTGTCAGAAAGAACCCTAAGACACACAAGGAAAACCTGAGTTGTCAAGATACCAATTAATCAACTGGGACGTAAGTTACGAAAGCGATGACACAAATGCTACAATCCTGATTCATCATGTTGGGTACCAGGCACTGGCTATCTTCTTGGATGGTAGGACGGGGGTTAGCATCATCATGAAACATTACTGGGAGAACTGGGAAAAACACAATCTAAAAAGGGAAGATCTAATCGTTAAAATGGCTAACGGAACATCTTCAGGGCCCATTGGACTTCTGAAGAATGTGAAGCTCAAACTCTTTACGTTTTGCTACCATCATACAGTTGTGGTAATGGACTTCTTGCGCCAACCGGACTCATATGACATAATATTGGGGAGACCCTTCATGAGGGAATCCAAATTGGTGCATGATTGGGCATTAGATCAAGTGTATGTGCGTAGGGATTCAGAAATTTTAAAGATAGATCTAAGAATATGGAAAGCACATCCCATGGAAGGGCAATTGTTCGGTAATGATTCAGTCACAACAGAGTGGACCACATTTGTACAAATATGCCAGACCACGGTGGAAAATTCCAAGGAAGAAGCGGAAACGAAAATGTATGCATCACTTTCTCCTCCGGACTTCAGTGAAAATTAGATGCATGTGCTAGCTACCATAGATGTGATGTAACCCAAGGGGACCTAGTATGTGGAATCTGGAACTGTCTCTATGACCTCTGTTTGTATGGTTAATTGGCAAACCATTGATGAAACATCAGAAGAGGAGACTTCTAGCATAGAAGGGACCGTAAAACAAGGTCGTACCAAAGCTCCAATGCCTTAGAAGATGGCGAAAGCAACAGAAACGATATATTGCCTGACAAAATACCCAATTTCACGAAGAAAACCCACAGATGCCCAGTGGCTAAGATACCTTAAAGCCATTAAGGTACATGATGAGTTTTTGAAGGATTGGGGTGACGAATTGAGTAAGATATCACTGGAAGGAAAACATAAGGAGAGAGTCACCCTTCAACCAAGAGCCAGAAACACCTAAGCTTACAAAAGCTAGGTGTCAAAAACGGAATAAAGCTTTGGCAGAAGCCAAACGTGAGGCTAGAAAAGTCATGGTTAAAATAGAAAGTGAGAATGAGGATAAACCATAATTGCTCTCAGTACCAGACCACTTCAAAACCTACACTCTTGACGAATGGAAAGTGGTCCGGACTGACGACAACAAGGGTTAAGGAGGATGGGCTATCCACATCATACGATAGCCTGACAGAGGTCAAGGAAGTTGATATTGCGGGACTAGGGGAGGAAGCCGCACCCATATTCGTTGCTAAGGACTTGACTTCGGCTGAAGAAAATGAGCTCTTTGCCCTCCTTAAGGAATTTAAGGAGTGTTTCGCTTGGAATACAAGGAGATAAAGGGTGTACCACCTGAGGTAGTGCAGCATACGATTCCAATCATGGAAGGATCAAGACCAACCAGGCAGAAACCATACCAAATGAATTCTAGGTATGCGGCAATTGTAAAGAAGGAAATAGACAAGTTCATTATTGCTACAGATTTCATCTATGAGATAGAACACATAGATTGGTTGTCACCAATCATAATAGTGCCAAAAAGAATGGAAAACTTAGGGTATGTGTCGATCTTAAAAAGGTCAATGCAGCGACTAGGAAAGACCATTACCCTATACAAAACATGTTTTAGAGAGAGTGGATGGTGAAGAAGCTTATAGCTTCGTGGATGGATTGTGCGGCTACAATTAGGTGTCCATAGCACCAGAAGACCAGCATAAGACAGCTTTTAATACAATGTGGGGGGACATTTGCAGACAAAGTCATGCCCTTCGGACTCACCAATGCCCCAACAACATTCCAAAAAGACTACTTGTTGCTAAAGTGGTTAGAGGTATTCATTGATGATCTGTGTGCACACTCTCAATAAATGGACCATCTAGCTTGCTTAAGGAAGGTGTTCGAGCGATGTCGATTATATCGTATATCCCTAAACCCTTTAAAGTGCCAATTTTGGGTCAAACATGGTGTGATATTGGGACACATTGTTTCAAAGAATGGTATATCCATGGATGATAGCAAAGTTAAGTTGATATTGGAGCTGCCACCGCCCACTAACTACAAAGGTGTGCAAAGATTTATAGGCCACATTGGGTATTACCATCGCTTCATATTTTTCTATGCTCAAATTGTTAGAGGCCATTGTCCAAGCTACTCATTGTCTTTGAATGGACTGAGGAATACCAGGAAGCATATGATCAATTGAGAGGCATTGGCTAGCGCACCAATTCTATGACCCCCCAATTGGGACCTCATATTTCATGTGCATATCGATGCATCAAACTTTGCTATTGGATGCATACTAGCCCAGCCCGATGAGTTCAAATTAGACTATCTAGTCTGTTTTGCTAGTCATCAATTGAATAATGCAGAGGTGAACTACACCACCACAAAGAGAGAAGGATTGGCCATGGTTTACGATGTCAAGAAGTATCGACACTACCTATTGGCCAACAAATTCGTATTCTTTGTGGACCATCAAGCTTTATTGTACCTAGTGAATAAGCCTTGCACCATGGGAAGAATCACACGATGGTTGCTATTACTATTGGAAGTTGACTTTACAGTTACGGCGGTAAGAAAAGGGGCATAGCATGTGTTAGCCGATCATATGTCAAGAATTCCAAATGGGGAACCAACAAACGGACGTTGAAGATGATCTCCCTGATGCTTGTTTATTCAAACTGGACATGGTATCCGAATGGAGTGAGGAGATATCTGATTATCTAACTCATGGTTTTCCTTCAGAAACACCCTTGAACAAAGATAAAATGCGGCAGCTTAACCTTATCAATTAATTGTGGGAGAACTATATAAGTTGGGTAAAGACAATGTTCTAAGAAGATGTGTGAGAGAAGATGAGTTTGTCACACGATATTGGATGAAGCTCATTCACGGATAGCAAGGGGGAATTTTGCTGGGAAAATCATGGCTCGCAAGGTACTTCAAGCAGTATTATGGTAGCCCACGTTGTTTGGAGATGCCATAGAATTTGTCAAAAGGTGCGAAGAATGTCAACATTTTGCTATTCCACAACAAAGGAGTTGAAATGCAAGCAAGAGTGGGCGATGGTGGATCAAATGCAAAGATCAACATGATTAGAAGGTGATTAAAAGATAATTAAGATAAGATTAGTGCATAATTAATATAATAGCTTAATGTAGGCATGGATACTCAAAAACTAGCAATTTTTCATTAGGCCAATGCCTCAATTTATAGTTTTTACGTCTACAAGATGCCAAGCATCTAATCCCACTAATTTCTCCTTGATTTGTGCCACCTCCCCTACATTTGGGGGCACCTTTTCCTAGAATCTTTCCACACCCCTATATTCATTCATGCTACCCTTGATTCTCTGATCAGTAGATTCCTCTCACCTTTTCACTGCTACCCACTTAATTACAGACTTCCTTTTATACTCTCTTGGTAAGGGCTTGTTCTCGCACACACCCATTCACTTGCATATTTCAACAACAAAAGGAACAAGATGCCACTCACCCCTATTATTGTTGTAAGACAACCCTTTGAAAAATGAGGAGTAGATTTTGTTGGACCTATTAGTCCAACAACACATCTATCACAAGCCCGATATGTGATCGTGGGACTACAGACTATATCACCAAATGGGTAGAAGCCAAAACCTCGAAGCAAGCTAATGCACAATCAACAGCAAAATTCTTATGTGAGCAAATTATCTGGAGGTTCGCCTGCCCATTAGAATTAGTTAGTGATCGCGGCTCACATTTTATTAATGAGGCGATTGATCATTTACTTGCTGGATTCTTAGTGGTCCATCATAAATCATCACCTTATTATCCACAAGCTAATGGTCAAGCAGAGAGTACAAACAAAATTTTGTATACTATCTTAACAAAAACCTTGGAAGCAAGTTGCATGGACTAGAACATAAGGTGATAGTGGCCCTATGGGCATATCAAACATCATATAAGGTAGCGAGCGACGGGATACACTCCCTTCCGTCTAGCTTATGGTGTTGAGGCAATATGCCTATGCAATACCTAGTTCCGAGCTTAAGGATTGTAGTGCAAGAGTGTCTGATGGAGAATACATTAGCTGAAAGGCTAATCGACTTAGAGAAGCTTGATGAGACTAGGCTAATAGCATCGCATGGACTCATGGTCAAGAAACTATGCAGGAAGCATTGGTTTGACAAAAAATTGAAACAAAAAGAACTGGAAATGGGGGACCTTGTCCTCATGTATGGTGTAGGAAGCACCAGAAAAAAGAAACTCAAATACAGAGGCCTGGGACCCTTCCGGGTGTCTGAGATCACACCTCAGGGGTTGGTTAGAATTGAGACAATTGATGGCATACAGATGGAGGGTTACGTTAATGGAAGCAAACTAAAAAAATATTTTGGACCATTGACCCAAGAGATGCTCTTGTAAGAACGTCTCTTACAAAAGATGCTCTTGTATAAGAACATCTCTTAAAACAACAAAAATAGCTCGCAAAGGAAAAAATCAAGCAAGCTCATGAAGAGGCTAAGGCAAGGGAGGCCAAAGCTAAACAATTACTCCAGAAGAGAATGTTACACGTCAACATGGCTTCCTTGACTCTCTTAGATGAAGAGGAACTGAACATTGAGCCAACATGACTTAGGGTGAAACTCTCAGCTAAAGGAGGCCATGCAACGAGCATTACACTAATAGATACGAGATCAAGTCATAACTTGATCTCATATGAGACATGGGAAGCCTTAGATAGACCACACCTTAAACCCACTGATGCACAAGTACGTAGTGTACACTTGATAACTACGAAAGATGAGGGATTTTTAAGTGTTAACATTTCCATTAGAAATAATTTCCTGGTTGGGAAAGTGTTTGTCATGCCTGTAGGTTCCATGGAAGAGGAAATGATTCTAGGACGATCCTGGATTTGCGCCAGCAAATGTAATATCCAATGGGAGAAGAGGACATCGCTGTTGAACAAGGGCAACGATGTCATGTCGATAACCTTATGGAGCCTGAAAACATAGCAAAAAAAATCATGATTGAGGAGAGAACGAGTAATATCAACTCATAAAATAGAACAAGCATCAATCCCACAAAGCCTACACAAACAATACCCAAAGTCGTAGGGTACGCAGACTTGGCCTTCACAAACAAGTTGGCAGTACTCCAGACATACCAACATCCCACAAGGCCTTCATAAGAAATGGGTCCAAAATGATTTACTACGAGTGCAAGGATACTACCAAGGTAATACGGCAGTGTGGGTACCCAAACCCCGCTTAGTGGCCACCGTCACAAAGCAGTTCCGGTAACGAAGGAAAGAGTAGTAAAAGCATATAGCACCAACTCCCAACCAATGCTAAAATCACACAAACATTGGTGTGGAGGAAGAAGACAACTGAACAAGATGGGTTGGGGATTACCAAAGCAATGTTAGTAACCACTTCGATCAAAGAGCTGAACAAGGACCCTAAAGGTAGAAACAAAGAAATTCAGCAAAGGGACACAGATAAAAGCACCCAACCACAGGACCCAGTAATAACATTGTCAAGTTGGAAGAATCAAATCTCCCACATGGAGCTAAAACACCTACAGCAACACTTACCCAGCAGTGCCAAGGTGTCACCTTGGTTTTCATGGCAATAAAAGATGAAGCTATCGATATAGGGTAAAACTAGGTATCATTCACTCATTTAATGCATGTTTGAATGACCAAGCATGAAGAAAAAAATAGAAGGTATCAATCTTGCACATTCATGATCCAAAAAAGTTCACGCCGTGAGCTAATCCTAAAAAGTTCATGCCGTGAACTGGTTCAAAATAGTTCACACCGTGAGCCAATCCTAAAAAGTTGATGCCATGAACTGATTCAAAAAAACAGTTCACGCCGTGAGAACTGGTTCAAAAAAAGGTTGGCACGCCGTGAAACGATCACTTCTCATGGGCCAATCGCAAGATGTCATATGGCTTTCTTCATTAAGGCAGCCACCCCATCGACTGCATTATAAATTCAAAAATTCTTTCCTTTTTTCATCATTTTGCATCGTGTGTCCATCCCTACATGCTTTGAGCTCTCGTTTTCAATCATCGTGCATCGTTTTCCTTGGTTTTCCAACCATAATTGACAGTCATCGATTAAGGTGGGAGCTTGGTCCATTTCTCGGTTCCTTCTTTTCGTATTCTTTTTTCCTTTTTATTTTGATTTTGATTTTTATGTTTAGTCAATATCTTCTTGTTAACAATCATGTACATTAGTATCATCCGAATTTGGTGTTTGCTCTAAATAATCCCTTGCGGTATCATCACTTGTTGCAACGCATTACATCTTTTGATATCAAAAACATAAAAACGATAACATAACAAAAACCTGCAACTTCACACTTCATTGTAGTTTCACGGAACTTCAAAAACCTGCAGCTTCACACTTTACTGAAGTTTCATGGAACTTATAGTTCCCACGAACTTCAAAAACTTGCAACTTCACACTTTACTGAAGTTTCACGGAACTTATAGTTCCCACGAAATTCAAAAACTTGCAACTTCACGCTTCACTGTAGTTTCATGGAACTTATAGCTCTCATGCAATTAACATCTCACGGGATTCTGTTTCACGGAACTCAAATGGAATCCCTTTCATGTAACCACATTTCATGTGACCAACTCTCACACGAAACCTCATTTCACGAAACTAACATCTCATGGGATTCCGTTTCACGGAACTCCCTTTCACATAACCACATTTCACGTGACCAACTCTCACGGAACCTCATTTCACGAAACTAACATCTCATGGGATTCCATTTCATCATGGAACCCCCTTACGTAACCACATTTCACGTGACTAACTCTCATGGAACCTTATTTTACTCACGAAACTAACATCTCACGAGATTTTTTCTCACGGAACTCCCTTTCACGTACCCACATTTCACGTGACAACTTCTCACGACTTGCACAGGTTCACGTGACTACCAAGACCCTGCACCTTCATGCCACAACATTCACCTGTTAATTAACACACCTTGTTTACTGCTCCTACACTAACACTCTTCTCATCTCAACTAACCGGTTTACCATTAATTTAAAAAAAGAAAAAGAAAAGAAAAGAAAGGAAAAGAAAAGGAATGGTACCCACTCCACTAGTCTAGAGACTGATGTTCTTTTCATGTGCAGATGTCGGCCTCAGAAACAGAAGCCGTGGTAGAGACCCCCGCAACAAGTCAGAAGAAGAAACTAGTGCGGGTACCAAAACTAAACTACTTGGGCCCATATGCCTAAGCCTTCCATGGGGCCATCGTCAAGGAGATCCTTACGGCTCATGGAAAGGTCGCACTACATTACCACAGCCCAGAGTGCCTCTAAATCCCGGAAGAGGGAGAGGTCAAGGAAAGCTGGAGAAAGTGGGCTTAGGGAGAATGGCGCAAATACTTCCAAGGAACATCGACACCATGGAGCTCTGTGGCCGAATATATCAAGACTTATGACAAAGGCACCAAGTGTTGCACCATCACGAAGGTCGATGGCACAACAGAGCAGCTCCTGATCATAGAAGAGAGCGCGGCTCACATTTTATTAATGAGGTGATTGACCATTTACTTGCTGGATTCTTAGTAGTCCATTGGAAATCATCACCTTATTATCCAAAGGCTAATGGTCAAGTAGAGAGCACAAACAAAATTTTGTATACTATCTTGACGAAAACCTTGGAAGCAAGTCGAATGAGCTGGGAACATTAGCTGACAGTGGCCCTATGGGCATACCAAACATCATATACGGTAGCAATGGGATACACTCCCTTCCGTCTAGCTTATGGTGTTGAGGCAGTAATGCCTATGGAATACCTAGTTTCGAGCTTAAGGATTGCAGTGCAAAAACGTCTGACGAAGAATGCATTAGTTGAAAGGCTAATCGATTTAAAGAAGCTTGATAAGACTAGGCTAATTGCATCGCAAGGACTCATGGTCAAGAAACTACACAAAAAGCATTAGTTCAACAAAAAATTAAAACAAAAAGAACTAGAAACGGGGGACCTTGTCCTCATGTATGGTGTAGAAAGTAGCAAGAAAAAGAAACTCAAATATAGAGGCCTAGGACCCTTCCGAGTGTCTGAGATCACACCTTAGGGGTCAGTTAGAATTGAGACAATTGACAATGTACAGATGGAGGGTTACGTCAATGGAAGCAAACTCAAAAAATATTTTGGACCACTGACCCAAGAGATGCTCTTACAAGAACATCTCTTAAAATAACAAAAACAGCTCATAAAGGAAAAAATCTAGCAAGCTCAATAAGAGGCTAAGGCAAGGGAGGCCAAAGCTAAACGGTTACTCCAGAAGAGAATGTTACATGTCAACATGGCTTCCTTGACTCTCTTGGACAAAGAGGAACTAAACATTGAGCCAGCACGACTCAGGGTGGAACTCTCTACAGCTAAATGCCATGCAGCGAGCATTGCACTAATAGATGTGGGATTAAGTCATAACCTGATCTCATATGAGACATGGGTAGCCTTAGATAGACCGCACCTTGAACCCACCAATGCACAAGTATGCACAAGTATGCAGTGTGCACTTGATAACTACAGAAGCTGAGGGATTTTTAAGTGTTAACATTTCTATCAGAAATAATTCCTTGGTTGGAAAGGTGTTTGTCATGCCTGCAGGTTCCATGGAAGAGGAAATGATCCTAAGACGATCCTGGATTTGTGCCAGGGAATGTAATATCCAATGGGAGAAGAGGACAGCACTACTCAACACAAGGGCGACAATGTCATGTTCGTACCCTTATGGACCTTTTTTTGACAAACACATGAAAACATGCCATAACATCAACTCATAAAACAAAAAAAGCATTAGTTTCACAAACCTTACACAAACAATATCCAAAGTCACAGGGTACACAGAAATGGATGCCCAAGGTTCAACTCAAAAACCAGCCCCACAAGGAGGAGAAGAAGGATAATACGGAGACAATAAGAAGGATTCAAAAAAGGGCCAAAAATCAGAATTGGCCTTTACAAGCAGGGTGGCAGTACTCGAGACATACCAACACCCTAGAAGGCATTCGTAAGCAATGGGTCTGAAAGGATTTACTACAAGCAAGGATACTACCAAAGCAATACTGCAATGTGGGTGCCCAAACCTTGCTTTAGTGGTCACCGCCCCACAAACTGTTCCGATAACAAAGGAAAGGGTAGTAAAAGCATGCGGCACCAACTCCCAAACTAAAACCAATGCTCACACTGCACAATAATTGGTATGGAGGAAGAAGACAACTCAACAAAATGGGTTGAGGGTTGCGAAAGCAATGTCGGTAACCACTTCGATCAAGGAGCTAGACAAGGACCCTAAAGGTAGAAACAAGGAAGTTTAGCAAAGGGACACAGATAAAAGCCCCCAACCATAGGACCCAGTAATAACAGTGTTTAGTTGGTCGGAAGGAAGAATAAAAAACTCCCACACGGAGCTAAAACGCCTGCAGCAACACCTACCCAGAAGTGCCAAGGTGTCACCTTGGTTTTCATGGAAGTAAATGATGAAGGTATCCATTTGTTGACCAATGGATACAAGGTAAAACTAGGTATCATTAACTCATTTAATGCATGTTTGAATGACTGAGCATGAAGAAAAAAAAGAAGGTATCAATCTTGCACACTCATGATCCAAAAAAGTTCATGCCATGAGCCAATCCTAAAAGGTTCACGCTGTGAACCAATCCAAAAAGGTTCATGTTGTGAATTGGTTCAAAACAGCGCCATGAACTAGTCCAAAATGTTTTACGTCGTGAAATGATTACTTCTCGAGAAAATTGTAAGATGCCACCTGGCATTCTTCATTAAGGTAGCTGCCCAGTATGGCTAGTGCTATAAATTCAAAAATCTTTCCTTTTTTGTCATTTCGCATCGTGTGCACCAATGCAATTCGATCTCCATCTCGATCATGCATCACATTCCCCATCTCCTCCAACTCGAATCGACATTCACACATCAAGGTGGGAGCTTGGTCCCTTCATTGTTTTCTTTTCTCATCCTTTTATCTTTTATCTTTTATCTTTTATCCTTACTTATAATCGATTAATATCATGCACTCTAAAAAGAATCGACCGTAGCATTACTACACGATTTTTGTGTTGTTCTAAAAACTCCGCTTGCGATATCATCACTTTGGATAAAAACAAAAACATAAAAATGTAAATATCATAAAAACTTGCAGTTTCATGGAACTGCCACGAAACTGTAGTTTCACGAAACAATAAAAAACCTGCAACTTCACGCTTCCAAAAAAAACTCATGAAACAAAATCTAACGGGATTCCGTCTCATGGAACTCTCTTTCACGTAACATCTCACGAGATCTCGTCTCACGCAATTCCCTTTCACGTAATAAACTCTCACGAGATTCCGTCTCATGGAACTCCCTTTCACGTAATATCATCTCACGGGATTACGTTTCACGGAACTCCCTTTCACGTAATATCATCTCACGGAACTCCCTTTCAAGTAACATCATCTCACGGAACTCCCTTTCACGTAACATCATCTCACGGGATTCCGTTTCACGGAACTCCCTTTCACGTAAGAACATCTCACGGGATTCCGTTTCACGTAAGAACATCTCACAGGATTCCGTCTCACGGAACTCCCTTTCACGCGTAACAACCTCTCATGGGATTCCCTCCTTATTACAACTTGTAAGTTCATGGGATTACCAAAATCCTACACCTTCACGCTACATCATTAACCGGTTTAATTAACACACCTTGTTTATTTTTTCTACACTAACACACTTCTCATCTCAACTAACCATTTTACCATAACACAAAAGATGAAGAAGAAGGAGAAGAAAAGAAAAGGAGTGGTACCTACCCCGCTAGTCTGGAGACTAATTTTCTTTTCATGTACACATGTCGGCCTCAGACAGACCAAAGTCATAGAGACCCTCGTAGCCACCTAAGCTAGTGCTACAAGCTCCCTAGTGAGTCAAAAGAAGAAACATGTGCGGGGACCAAAGATGAACTACTTGGGCCCATATGACCAAGCCTTCCATGGGGCCATCACTAACAAGGAGATCCATACGGCCCATGGAAAGGTAGCATTGCAATATCACAGCCCGGAGTGCCCCCAAAATCCTGAAAGCGGCAGAGGTAAAAGAAAAGCTGGAGAAAGTGGGCCTAGGAAGAATGGCGTAGATTCTCCCAAAGAACATCGACACGGAGCTCTGTGCAGAGTACATAAAGACTTATGACAAAGCCACCAAGCACGGCACAATGAAGGCCGATCATATAATAGAGAAGGTCTTAATCATAGAAGAACTCATCCATGAAGCTCTGCAGCTCCCACTAGCAGTCAAGGTACATGCCCATGCCTTTGACAAAATGCCTTTGGACGCTATGCTGAAGAAGAGTTCGTATAACTCCAATGGGGTAGAGTATGAGAATATTTGGGATGAGGAAACGGAGACAACATGCAGAGCTAGCATTTGGTAAGTGTGCATGCTAGGGGTGTAGGCTCATAAAGTCTCCAACACTTGGAGAAATATGCTCTAGAGTCACATGGGAAGTGTGGTGGACAAATAAGGGAGTAATCAAGGAAGAAATGAGGGTATGCTCTAGAGTGACATGGAAGTGTGGTGGACAAGCGAGCGATGGAGCAAGCAAGGATGAAATGTGAGAGCAAAAGCACTTGGACACACAAGATTATGCTACCAAATATATTAGGAATGGTACTATACAAGAGTATATAGATGGAATATTCCAAGTATCTACAAGTAGAGTAAAAGGGATTTTCATGAATCTAATAAGAATGCATAAGAGTACAGCTTAAAGTATGGACATCCGAATCTAAGGAGAGTTCATGTACAATAGTTTGGAGCCAATGTGACCAATTACGATTGTAGATGTTGATTATGTAACCTTACATTTTCTTGACCTTAGATGCATTTTAGAGGGCCTTGTACCTATTAAAGAGGCTTTTAGGGGGTGTAAAATAAGGCATTGGACTTGAGGGGAACTACAAGGATGCAAAAAAGGGAGAAATAGTAAAAGTTGTAGGGGAGAAGTTAACATTTATTCTTGGGTCATAGTCTATCATATTCTATTGTAATATATTTTGTACTTCATTTTGATGTATTTAATCGAAAGCTTTAACCAAGAGTATGAACTTCCATGTCCATGTAGAAAGGCAATTGCTATAAACCTAAGTCTTACGTTTAAGCCTTTTGGGTTTTTTGAACCTTTTTTTTTAATTGGCTCACGTCTTTAGACTCACGTATGTAGACTCACGTCTTTAGATTCATGCATGTAGACTCACGTCTCTAGGCTCTCGTGTATGTACATGCACATGTGTAGGCTCACACCTCTAGACTTACATATATAGACTCACGTCTAGTGGACTCATGCCTTTTTTGTATGGAATAGGTTCACAAAGGATTGGTGAGCTAGACTCACGTTACGCTTGGTGGGTTACACTTTGTGGACTCATGTCTCCAGGCTCATGCCTCGACATAAATTTAGGCTCATGCCTTGATGGGCTCATGTCTCTAGGCTCACGCCTTGATGGGCTCATGTCTCTAGGCTCACGCCTCTAGACCCATGAATGTCCTGTAGACTCACATTTGTGGCTCATGAAATTAGGCTAACGAATGTAAGCTCACACTTGTAGACTCATGTTTCTGGCTCACATGTTTTTTGTATGAACTAGACTCACGGATTTGATTTTTATGAAAAGGCCTACATGGGTACATATTTTTATAAAATAGGCTTATGACAAGGTTCATGTGTAATTATTCGGCAATTATTGTACTTAATCTCCTAATAATTTTAAAGGACAAGAATTATTTTTCCTTGGAAATTGAAGCTGTTGTATGACAAGAAAATCCTTAAAGCATATAATAAGTAGGTATATCCTTACAAGTTTAATTTTAGGTATGTTAATAATTGTACTTAATTCTCGAATAATTGCAAAGCACAAGATTATATCCTTACAAGTTTAATTTTAGGTATGTTAATAATTGTACTTAATTCTCGAATAATTGCAAAGCACAAGATTTTTACTTAGAAATTATAGTTGGTACAGATTATATGACATGAAAATCCTTAAAGAAAATGAGTAGGTATGTCCTTACAAGTCTTCAAGTTAGTTTTAATTGGTTGGTACAATATTATTAGGTATACTTATTTCTAGATTCACGTCTTTTAATTCACGCCTCTAAACTCACAGCTCATGTGTCCAAACTCATGGCTAATAGCTCACATCTCTAGGCTCAAGTGTGTTAACTCACGTCTTTTTTTGTGAGATCTGAGCTCATGAGTCCAGGTTCATGGCTCACATCTCTAGGCTCAAGTGTGTTGACATGCATCTTTTTTCACAAGACTCTGGACTCACGTGTCTTGACTCATGTCTAGACTCATGTATTTTTTCACGGGACTCTAAGTTCATGTCTCCCAACTTAAGAGATGATTTGGCTTGGTTTTTGAGTTTTTTTGGACGTGATGGGGGTTGAGTAAGGTTCCTAATCCTACGTAATGGTGTTATACAAGTGTTTAGGTTTCTTTAATTGTTTTTGGTTGATTTTGCATTCTTCTAAGCTACCAATTTCAAAAATGCATAAAATAATATGAAATGTATGAGTAAAAATTTCCACTCTAATCTACTTCTAATAGAGCTCAGAGCTCATGCTTTTGGAGTGGATTCCACTCCTTAAAATTGCTAAGCTATTCTTTGAATCAATGTAACAAAATCAAAGCTTTTGTTGGGCTTCGATATCATACAAATCATCAATTAAATGAGGATTTTACCCTTCCAAGTTATGAAAATAGAATGCCCTAATTCAAATAAGCTTTAAAAGAATATAAAAAACTACAAACTATACTCATCCAAGAAAATTGTATGCCTTTTGGAGTGTGACCTCCTAATTGACACTTGACAATATTGGGTGATCCCAATAGCTTAGAATAGACAGAAAAGTTGAGTTAAGCCCTAGGCTTGTCCTCATCTCATGGTGCCAAATATGTTTAGGCTAAGAGCTTACCTTAGCCTTTTCCATCTCACAACTAGAGACCTCACTTAAGCCTAGAGACCTTAGCCGCCCGTGAGCTTGGGCATGTCAAGAGCTTACCTTAGCCTTTCTTTGAGATGTAATGCAACTCCCCGATGTGGGTATGCTAGCTTGTCCGTCGCATGCTCACTTTACCAGAATGCTCTTTTGCTAAGGGGTGAAGGCAGAGCTTCCCTTGCCTAGATGGAGGTAAGAAGGAGATAGCCTTTGTGGTGGTTCTCTCTCACAAAAGGTGGATATGGAAGAAGCTATGGAAGACAGAAACGTACAAACAAACCTATCTAGCATGCATCCATCAAGGAATCAAGATTCAATAGCATATATACAAGCATGAGTAGAGAAGGGAAGAGCTCATAAGTATTCTATTGTAAGGGAATGAATGTGGAATGCTTATTGTCAAAGTTGACTTATATACAAGTGATTACTGTTCACACTAGGTCGACCAAAAATGGTACGACCACTATTACAAGTATGTACATGAAGTCTTTAGACTTTCCCTATTTGACATGAAGCTCATGGTAAGGCAAAAGCTCATGACATGTAGTCCAAAAGCTATGGAGACTAGGGAAGGTAAGGGAAAAGGTGCTTTAGAAGGAGATCTCTAACCTTGTAGAAGGAAGACTCATTCATCTTGTGGGGAACCATGATTAGGTCTCACCGATTGTGGTGACACCAAAAAACATAAACATACACAATGAATTTTGGCTTCTTAACAAGTGTACGAAGAGGAACCGTTTCCCACTCCCCTTAATCCATGACGACGACTGAATCTCTTGTCAATATGTATTTAGTCTGTGATAACTATGCATGCTACTTTTATATCCAATTTGTGATGTATGTTACTTTTAAATCTAATGCATGACAATGTATTCAATCTGTGACAACTATACATGCTCCTTTTAAATCCACATCCATGAAGAAGATCAAGAAAAGAACTCCTTCATCACAACATGGGGAGTATTCTCTTTGCGACTCATACCATTTGGGCTTACAAATACCCCCACCACTTTCTAAATGGCCACTTGACTCTTCACTTAGAGAATGTATAACACTTGTGTGCTTGTATTGAATGGCACAAAAATAGGCATGCTGTTAATGAAACACACTAAAGGCTAGGAAAATTATTGTGTCGTAGAGAGAGAGAGAGAGAGAGAGAGAGATAAGAGGAGTTTTAATAACATTATAGCCAAGCCAACGGACCATATATGATTCATATAATGGCACTGAAGTGCAAGGATGGGACTTAAACCCATGATCTCTTGATTGGGAGCTCGATGCATAAACTGCTACGCGTGCACGCGAGAGAGCGAGAGAGAGAGAGAGAGAGAGAGAGAGAGAGCTTGTTGACATATGAGGAAAAGAACAGTCATAGCCTCAGGCATGCCAAAAATATTTGTGCCATGGCTATTAATTTTGATATTAAGTTTGCACAATGGGCAAACTTTTAATTATTTTTGCACAATGGTTTTGTTTGGGGGGGGGGGGTAGTATTATTTACAAATGGGCAAGCCACGTGGGCGACGTCCCTGCATCTCGTCCAAGGTGGTAAACCCAGATGCCCGTACGTCTCTGCACATTCGGTTTGCCCACTTTTTGTCATTTTGCCACCGTCTTCTTGCCTGCGTCAAAACGGCAGAACGTGAAATGATGACCCGATGAAGGCGAAATGCAAGAAAAAAACGCAGCCTTTGAAGATCAGGGCTTCTGAGAACGCTCGGAGACGCCATAGCCATACTTTACAGTTTACAGGGCGGATCTTTCTGCTGCGAAGATTACCGGTTAATTTGTACACAGCGGAGCACTGAAGCACACAATCAGGCTTAGGTCCAGGGATAGTATTAGATTTAGGGTTAGGGTTCTCTTCTTTAAAGGTATGTCTTCTCTCTATTTACGTTTCCGTGTGTTCTGTTTTTCATCTGGATTTTGTTTTGATTATCTGTCAATTTAAACTTTTAATTTTGAAGCTTATTGTGAGTTGTTTTTCAGATGTACATTTCTTTTTCTGAATGGGAAAAAAAACTGCCCATTTCACCTAGTAAATCAGAACTAGGAATGAGTTGTAAAAAAACCAAAAAACAAAATCAGAACTAGGAATATTTCAGGTGGACTAAGATTATCCATTCAGATTTAAAAAAAGAACAAGCAGAGTTAAAAGTAAAAGAAAGAAAAGCTTCCAATTTTACCTCCACCTTGCCAGCCCATCACCCAGCCCATCACCCAACTCGAGGGCCGTCCTCCATGTTAGATATGCGGATGGATCGGGAGCCCACCGATAGGTTCCCTGCTGGCAATGTCCTTTTAACGTTGATACACGCGGGGCTCCAGAATGGTGTGCTCCCCACATCACCAGGTGATGTGGCATTGTGATCTTTATTCATTTCTCCTTTTTCACATTTCCATACATGTGCAATGGCATGCATCAAATATGTATTGCCATTTTAATAATGTCCACGGTTGTCAGAAGAATGAAGTAATGCAATTGAGTTGAACCCTTTGTGTCCATTCCTTGGATTAGTATTGTTGTCAACGTATTACTCGCCTTATATCCAAGTTTTTAACCATGATGAAAACAAGGATAGTGTAATCATGTTGGTCAGCTTACCTGGGCTGCCTGTAGTATGCCCTCTGCTCTTTGGGAAAAATGACACATTAGTGCATGCATAAAGATATGAATGCTAATACGGACAACATGACTAGGGATGCCATAGCATGTTGCATGTGCATTAAGGAGCATGTTAACAAACAATCCCTTCACAGAAAAGGGGAGTTCTCACCTGCCCGTCCCTCATGGGTAGGGGATTGGCCTGTAGGATGGGCGAAGGATCTGTCTGTAAAGATTCTTAGAACATTATGCAGCCCATCGTTCACAGAAAGAGGGGCCACACGGCAATGATGTGGATAGTGCTTTGCCCAACCTGTCAATGATGGGGCAACAACAAAGTCTTAATGTACCGTCTCCTCTTTACAATAGCTGTGCAACTCCAACAATTATGCAGTGACTTCTGAAGGGTCTTATATTGTTATAGGCAATGGGTCTCCTCGTGCAAGCTGATGTCAAAACTGCCATGAGTTGTAAGCAATAGCAATAAGGAAACCTTGAAGGGCTGGTGGCAACTCTCTTATAGTAGTTTCAAGAACTCCTGTTAAGCCTGTGGATTCATTTCTTCTTATTCCCGTTGAGACGTTTCTCCTGTGTACAGGCTCGGCTAAAATGAGTGGTTGTGTGCTATTTGAAAACACGACATGATTGGCTGCCTCCTATGGTGTGCTTGTGTGTCATGAGAGTTCTATGGCTGGGGAAGAACCACCTACATTTCACGACTTTTTCAGCATCGTTGGTGCAGTGCTAGAAGATGGTAACCAGCAGCTACACACTACGGCCATAGATTCTCCAAAGGCTTCGGGCAAGAATCTAATATCGATCGAAGAAGTTGAGCAAGAAGTGTGCATGCACTTGTCCTCTCAGAACACCAGTCAGTTTGAAGAGAGCAGTGCTGCCCCAGTCATTTTGTCTGGTCCGTTTTCTTCTGCATTTCAGACTTCAGACGACCTTGCATCAGGTAGTTTCATCAAGGTGACGAGAAGCTTTCTGAATTGGAAAGCAAATACTCCCTTATTTAGGGTTTGTGTTTGGCTTCTTCATTTATCTTGTTGATGCCTGCAGAGCATTCATTATGGCAAAAAGGGAGTGAAAGCTGGCATCTTGAGGAGAAATTTACATACCGTGATAGGCAGGGAAAGAGAAGAGAACTGAGTGACAGCAGAGATTCTTCACACGAGCAGCTACAGATGGACACAGATGCACTGGATAGTTCTCGGCTTTTGAAGGTAAGGATTGCATGTTCGCCTGGTATTAGGTCTTCCATGTTTTTACGATTTCTGAGTGCCATGTGTTTGGAAAGATGTCGCGATTGGAAAGATTGGATGATAGGAAAAGGGGGCATCATGAGGTGGCAGTGGACGATCTGCATCTGACAATGCAGCCGCCTCGTTTATTGTCGAAGTCTTCAAATCCACATCCCTCATCTACAGTTAAAATGGATGTCCCCGCATTCATGTCTAAGAAATTGGACAGCTCTCGACCAGCTTCTCTGAGCACAGGGATGTTTGGACCCAGTAGAATGGGTCAAAATAGTTCACACCTGGATAAGATAGTGGCTAACAATTTCAGAGAGAGCTCTATGACTCCTCAGTTACATATCCCTCCTGCTGACGAGGGCTCAAGAACTGGGCTCAAAGGTTCAAGTGTTGGAAATCTTCTCAATCGTGGATCAGGTAATCTGGCCACAGGGACTGTCGGTCCGGGTCTCCCTCTCGGCCGGTCGAAATCATGGTCGCAAAATGCTGGTACGGAGTCCACCTTCGTAGCAAGGTTAGTTTCTCTCCTCTACTAGTACCAAGTCTATGGTGCCAGGCAAAGAACTTTATAGTAACAAATTGTACCTGTCCAGCCAGCAGACTACACCAATCACTCGACAGCTGACAATCTTTTACGGGGGACAGGCGCATGTTTTTGAAGACGTGTCTTCTGATAAGGTAAGCTCGACCCTTTCAAAAACATTCTGACTAGTTTTCATGTGCTATTTTGGATGTATCACTGGAGTTAGATCAATGATATATCCTTGACTTTTGCTGCCACATTAGGACAGGCCGAAGCAATCATGACCTTGGCCGGGTCAAGTGGCCGGTCTTGGTCAACTATCTACTCTCCTCGACCAAAGTCAAGTATACCTCTATCAGTGAGCGAAGGTTTTATGTCAACCTGTGAGATGGAGAGAGAAAAGAGTGGGAACATCCCCAGCTCCATGAATGGTTTTGACAACTGTCTTGCTATGACGACTGAGATCCATAATGCATTGAGTAACTCGGTACACGTGGGACATGGAGCCAGTCGTACAGGGCATTCTCGTGTGCCTGAACAGTCCAGTCAGTTTACTAAGTGGTCTACTGATATGCAGACCATTGCAGGTTGATTCCTTTGTTCCTATTAACAAGGCGTCTGAGTAAGACTGTGTATGCTGCTTTAGCTTACTGTGCGTTATTGATCTGTTGCGCCTTACATGGAATCATGAGTCCCGCTGATAGCAAGATGTGCTGTACAGATCACATTGGAAAGAAACCAGAAGGGAGGATGCAAGTATCAATTAGTGCTAGTGAGGCGGATAAGGAGGTAAGGGTGAGTTCTTTCTTTCTGTAGAAGTGCAGTGGGATTTAGAGAGTTTACATGTTGTCTATCTAGGCGTGGATGTGTTTTACAAGCTGGGATGGGGTTTGTTATCAAAAGATTGACTGCTGTTTAGCTTGCATATGTGAAGCTTTTTTGATAGCAGGAGTAGTTTCGCTGTAAAGTACATCATCAAGAGAATCACCTACAATGCTTTACCTCAAAACAAGCTCAAGTCAAGTTGCTATCAATTGCAAACTCCTATATTCTGTTTCACGTTTGTTATTGCACAAAAGTGCAAGCAGGCTGTGTGTTTTACCTCGCATGTGAACTGTTTGTTGTTTCAGCTTCGCAATAGTTGAGACCTTTTTGAGAGTATCTTTGGGAAGACTTAAGTCCTTGGTTCTTTATGGTCCCACCAACTTGTGAATACAGGATTAGAGTTTTTGGACCAATTAAAGTGCTCTTCTCAAAACTTGACAATATGCAGAGGCAAATGTGGATTCACTTTGATGAGCTTTTTGTGGACGTTGTCATGTGTTTTCATTGCTTTATTTGAAGTTTTTAGTGAACGCATGTGACAGCACCGAAGTGCAGACAATGGAAGCCCATAGTTCCCACAAGTCATTGGCTATCAAGCATATCGGACCGACCAAGAGTCCCTCCAAAACCTACAGAAAATTGTGTCTAGTGTATGTTAGGCTGTGCAGATAGGAAATGTGTGTTCCTCATTCTATCTCATGAACGTTGCTTAGTTTGTTTTCTTGTGTCTACCTTTCCCAAGCTCCAACCACAACTCCAATATGATGGGACTCAGTAAAATCTAGGTTGATTGCATGTCTAGCTGGTTGGGGGATGGGTATTTGTAGGTCTGGTGGGGCAGGTGTTTGTAGGTCTGGTTGCACTTTTCACTGTTTGGGCCTCATTCCGTGTCTGTGAGTCCTTTGATTTGCAGCTGCATGATTTTTTGGGGCAAAATCATGAATCTGGCATCTCATCTTTTAAACCATGCTCGTCTACTGAGAACCCATCTTGTTGTTAGCAGCTTGCTTTTAATGGCCTTCTGTAGATTGGCCTGCGTCCCTCGCAAACCTCTTGAATCTGTCATCAAGCATAAGCTTTACTTTCGTGATTCAATGGTATATTCTTTACAAGGTTCCAACGAGAGAACAGAGTATGGAGCAGTGGCTGGAACCATTTGAGGTGCCATCTGCATATACCTCCATGTTCCCCCCCCCACCCCCCCGACTAGCCTTGGGTCCAAGATCCTCCTGTAGTTACATTTTTTATCTACCCGTAGGCAATGCCACTGAGGAAGCACCATGTGGGGTTTTGAACACATGACCTCCTGGTCCACTTGAGCTATCACCTCATTGGCATGATTGCACTTTTTTTATGGCATAGCAGTTGGGCCAACCTGCCATCCTGTGTTCTGATTTTTGAATATCTATACGAGAGAGAGAGAGAGAGAGAGAGAGAGAGAGAGAGAGCCTCCATGATTTTTGAATACCTATACCACTGTGTGCGTGTGCATGCGTGAGAGAGAGAGGCACAAGTTTGGGGCAGAGAGATTTATGGCTCAAACTTTTCAAAAAAATTTATTCAAAATTTTTGGACATTTTTTAAACCCAGGATTTGCAAATACACTTTCATAGATTGAGTAAAAGCATATTATTTTCCCTGTTGTACACAATGACATAGAAAACCCCCATTTTACAGATCTGGAAAAATACCAAATACTAGGCTCAAAAAAATTTCACTTGGGCTAAAGTAGGACGTGGTGATTTCCTCACACATTTGAAGGTGAAAGACTAAAGATCCAAAATAATAGAAAATTTTAGTTTTGGTATTTGTCTTGTTTATCTCTTTATAGTTGTGAATGTGTGCCACATGACAAATATACATGCTTGTAGTTTCTTGTTTATATATATATATATATATATATATATATATATATATATATATATGGAATTTTCTTGTCATTTAGTTGAATAGGAGGAGATGTCAAAGGATGTTACATAAGTCTTCTCATTTGCAAATTTAAGTTGATATGAAAAAGAAAAGCCTACCTATCCAAATATAATACATTACTTTACTAAATTCCTACTTTTATATTTTTTACAACATTGTTAATTGATATTAATTCATATAAAAAATATTAAGTAAGTATCTCGATATATTTTGTTTATGATTCGTTTAATTGTAAGGCGGTTAAATTCAATAGACCAATTGATAAGTAAATTGCTAATTTATCTAAGCTTTTAAAAATTAAAACTCACTTTAATTGTACATTGAAAAAATTAACCGAATGTCTAGTATTCATTTTTTAGCGGTGTTGAGGACCTTGGTGTAGTAGAGGTCATTAAAGTTTTTCCTTTGTAGGTGCATTTCCATGGTAGTGAGTGGTGTGGGGCCACCAATGTATGGGAATTTGTAAACAGTCCCTTTGTCTTCCATGCACAAGGACTTACACTAGGATCACCTTCTTTTGATTGGCATGTATTTTGGGTCGATGCAAAATTTTGTGGGTTTGCAGGCTGAGTACTCTTGCCAATTGTTAATGGTCACTATTGAGATAGGACATACACCACTTGGGTTACTCTTATGTCACCTATGATTGGGTAGTAGTCCCTAGGATCAACAAAGTGTCTGCATCCTTTGGTGTACCACATGTGGTTGATCTTTCATTAGGTAAATAGGTGATCCCATGATTCATGGGAAAGATTTTGTCCATGTCAAAGGGTGGAGGCTTCTATGGAAGTTGCCTTGGAATGTGGATTCCATGCATTGGGTGGGAATGTGATTAAGACACCTCTCAATCCTTTCCATCATCTTCACTAGCTTCTTCCTAAGTAGTTGGTGGTGGTGTCTCATTGAACTGAGGTCTGGCCCCTCGTGGAGTGATTGAATGATAGGGGGGCTTATGGATGCAGGTGATGAGTTGATTGAGTTGGGAAAGAAGCTCTAGGCTCAGGGGTTGAACTGTGGAGAGTAGCTAATCCCGTGGAGGATGATTGGGTGGATTGATGGGAGGGTTGTGGGTAGAGTGTAGAGTTAGACCGGGTGTAGCAGTAGGTGGGGTGGCTTTAGGATCAAAGGGTGGGTTTGGCTCCAGGGTATTTTTTTTGTCGCTCCTAACTTGCCACAAGAGTGCATCACATCGGCTTGCAAATCTGCTTCTCAAGAAGGTTGGTTCCTGCACTATTTTCCTTGTGAGGAATCTTCAAGGTCATCCTCCTTATCTATAGGCTTGTGGCTTTGGAAAAAGGCATAGGCCTCCTCTTGTGCCTCAATAGAGATGTCTTGTGCTTGTGGCTTTGGAAAAAGGCATAGGCCTCCTCTTGTGCCTCAATAGAGATGTCTTGTGCTTGATGACTATTTGATATAGTTAGATGATGTGCCCTGAGGTTGTATTGGTTGTTGGGCATGTGACAAGACTGACGATAGGTGGACTTCACTCCTCAAAAAACAAGGCCCCTCATGGCTAGCATGGCCAAGTGAAGTAGATCTCCATTGATGGGGTAGTTGAGACTAGTTGTTCGCGAGTTTGAGGAAGTGATCTTGGTGATGATCTTACTAATTTTCTTGGGTAAAGAGTGTAGAATTGACGAACATGTGGCACCACGTGGAGAGCTTGGACACAATTAGATGGAATTCAATGGAGTATAAAAGTGTTATATCCTGGCTTAGTCGAAGAAGAAAGGGGTGGTGAGGGTTAGTAATTGATGTGGGTATTGATACAGGCTAAAATAGTGTGGAAGGTGGGGATTGAGATATGGTTCAATAAAAAGATAGAATTGAAGCAAGTAAAGAGCCAAGGTACAATTGATGAGGGTAAGGGTATCCATGGGGTACCAACTCATTTTTAGAAAGGGGGATGGTCATCGAGGGAGCTTTTCTTGACTGCCCTCTCTCTCTCTCTACTTGAACAATCTCTCTCTAACTATTGCCACCACTATCTCCGCCCAGCCCACACCACCAACCTTGCTCCTTCCTTTCTCTCTCTATCCATTATCATCTTCCTTTCTCTCCCTCCCTCCCTTTAACTCTCCCACCCTCCCTCTCTCTCCTTCTCCCAATGTCTTCCCTCCCCACTCTCTCACTCTCCTTCATCTCCCTCTCTCTCCCTCCCTTTCAGTCTCCCCCTCTCACTCTCTCTATCCTTCTTTTTCTCACTCTCTCTATCCTCCCTATCTCGCACTCTTTGTCCTTCTCTTTACTCTCTCTCTCTCTCTCTCTCTCTCTCTCTCTCTATCCTTCTCTCACTCTATCTATCCTTCTCTTTGCTAACTCTCTCTATCCTCCCCCCCCCTCTCTCTCCTTCATTTCCCTCTCCCTCCCTCCCTTGCACTCTCCCACCCTCCTCTCTCTCTCTTTCTCTCTCTCTCTCTCTCTCTCCCCCCTTCTCTTACCTCTTATCCTCGTTTCTTCTCTTGCTCTCCATATCCACGAGAATTTTGAAACTCTTTCACGATAAAGACACCCTCTCTGTATCCCCACCCTCTCTTATCCTTCTCTTTCTCACTCTCTTTATCCTCCCTATCTCACTCTCTCTATCCTTCTCTTTACTCACTCTCTATCCTGCCCTCTCTATATCCCCACCCTCTCTTATCCTTCTCTTTCTCACTCTCTTTATCCTCCCTATCTCACTCTCTCTATCCTTCTCTTTACTCACTCTCTATCCTCCCCTCTCCCCCCCCCCACCTCTCTCTCTCTCTCTCTCTCTTTATCCCTCTATCCCTCTCTCACTCTCTTTATCTTTCTCTTTTCTAACTCTTTGGTAGCTCTCTCTATCCTCCCCCCCCCCCTCTCTCTCTCCCCTTCATTTTCCTCTCCCTCCCTCCCTTCCACTCTCTCTCTCTCTCTCTCTCTCGCTCTCTCTCTCCTTCTCTTACCGTTTATCCTCTCTCTCTCTCTCTCTCTCTCTCTCTCTCTCTCTCTCTCTCTCTATATATATATATATATATATATATATATATATATATATATATATATATATATATATATATATATATCACGAGAATTTTGAAACTCTTTCACGATAGAGACACCCACTCTCTATCCTCCCCCTCTCTCTCTCTATCCTTCTCTTGGCTCTTGCTCTCTCTCTCTCTCTCTCTCTCTCTCTCTCTCTCTACACACACACACACACACACACACACACATATATATATATATATATCCCTCTCTCACTCTCTCTATCCTTCTCTTTCTAACTCTTTGTTAGCTCTCTCTCTCTCTCTCCTTCATTTCCCTCTCCCTCCCTCCCTGCCTTTCACTCTCTCACTCACACACACACTCTCTCTCTCTCTCCTTTTCTCTTACCTTTTATCCTCCTTCTCTCTTTCACTCTCTATATCCATGAGAATTTTGAAGAAACTCTTTCACGATAGAGACACCCTCTCTATATCCCCACCCTCTGTCTCTATCCTTCTCTTACCTCTTATTCTCCTTCCCTCTCTCGCTCCTCTCTATATCCTCCTCTCTCTCTCTCTCTCTATCCATCTCTTTGCTCACTCTCTCTATCCTTCTCTTTACTCACTCTCTGTATCCTCCCTCACTAACTCTCTCTCTCTCTCTCTCTCCTTCTCTCTCTTTGCTAACTCTCTCTATTCTCCCCCTCTCACTCTCTCGATGCTTCTCTTTTCCCACTCTCACTGTCCTCCCTTGCTCACTCTGTCTATCCTCCCCCCCTCTCTCTCTATCCTTCTCTTGGCTTTCGCTCTCTCTCTCTCTCTCTCTCTCTCTCTCTCTCTCTCTCTCTATCCTTCTCTCTTTTGTAGCTCTCTATGTTCTCTCCCTATCTCCCTATCTCACTCTCTCTATCCTCTCTCTATCTCTCTCTACCCTTCTCTTTGCTCTCTCTTTCTCACCCTTTCTATCTTTCTGTCATTCTCTTTGTTCACTCGCTCTCGCTCTCTCTCTCTCTCTCTCTTTCTCATCCTTTCTATTTTTCTATGCTCACTCTCTCTCTATCCTCCCTCTCTCTCTCTTTCGACCCTTCTCTTTGTTCTCTCTCTCTCTCTCTCTCTCTCTCTCTCTCTCTCTCTCTCTCTCTCTCACACACACACACACACACACACACACACACATAATCACTCACTCTTTCTGTCCTTCTCTTTGCTCACTCTCTATATTTCCTTCTCATTTCTTAACACAGCATACTTAACTCATGTTTTGCGTATAGATCCTCAAGTCTACAAACTCTTCACTACCTTATTCATCCATATAATACAGAAAATGTCGATTCTTTATTGGTTTGTACGACATGCTGTACATAAACAACATTACAACTGTGAATGATGTCTTATTGCGAAACCTCAACATGCGTTGCGTTCACTCTCTTTCTCTCTTTTTTAATATGAAAAATAAGATCATGACACAATCATAAACAATTACTAAACCCAGTCACTTAAATATTCACAAATAAATATGTTTACTACACTACAATGAAATCTTCATCAAGGCACCCTCCACTACATCCTCTTCGGGATCAATACAAACAATGCCTAATTTTTATGCTACCATAGTACAATCTCCACATCTCGCATATAAAGCTCTACTATCACTTACCCTTGCTTTACATGACGCGGTCAACAGGCTGTCCCAAAAGTCATATCCACGCTGAGATCCACCTGCAAAGAAAACATCTCTTAATTCCATCAAAAAATGTAACGCTCTTATTTTGAAGCACAAAAATGTTAACTCCATTCCTCGCCATGTTGCCCCATATGAGTGTCTGCCCCAGTGCATCATGTTGCAGAATCAATGATATAATTAGGTGAGAAAGGTTATGTGTGGTTTTGTGCAACTATGCTCGTGAAGGTAGTAGATGAGGGTATGTATTTGCGCAAGAGTATGATATGAATTTTTGTAGCAAAAAGTGATGCTTAATGGCAACCTCTATGGTTAATGTTGCTTACCTCTTGTCCAAAGGCCTTTCCAATCTACGTTGTACATCGCACATTCACCACGGTGTCTAGGGAGAAGCCAGAGCGCTCGGCCTGCGCTATAATGGTTGCCACTTGATACATAGTACCGATGACAATAATAGAGCCATTGTCATCATCTAAGATGGTCTCACAAATCTGAAGCAATACAGGCTCCTCTCCATCTATGTGGCATCAGCATTACATACACAAAAAACGTAAGCATGACATACACGCAACATATACACAACAACACATAAGGTCTTAATGAAGGAAAAATCATCTCATCACTCACATGTGGTCTCCAGAGATTCCATGGTGGGACAATGTCATCGGGGTAGCCATAAACAGAACCTCATGTGGGCAACCTCACTACAATACAATCACACGTTGTGCTTGTATTGACACCTGTAACAGTAAAGGTCATGTCTCCCTCTTTGACCTTCTGCAACATATCAAAGACATGTACTAGCTCTTGTTGACACTCCTAGTTCAGAATTGCATGACCTATCTTCAAAAAGGATCTTCAACAAATATCGTCATCTTTGTAGAATGATGTCCTGTCACACAGCATGTTGAGTAGAGTTACACATCAATTGTCATTATTATAGGATATAAAAGATAACTTTACTATTCTTTTACATGTGGTCACAACAATTGATTATTACACCTGTTAATGCCAAGGTTTCTATAACGGTAGAGGAACTAGCAATTTGATGTTCGAAAAAGCAAAACATCGAGGACTATCGTGGTACTGTGAGACACTCTTACAAAGCACACATTTTGTAAGTGCATGCACCACACATATACATTACATCATCATTACCAATGAGTAAAATCATACCTAGAAAATTCATTTGGATTGGAATCAGGTTACCCAGGCTAGGTGGATTAATATGTTGCAATGGTGCATTTGGTGCTTCACCTCTTGCCAAGCTTATCTAGATCCATAACTTAATCTATGTTAGTATCCAAACAATGTAACAATAATACCAATGAACCACAAGTAAACGAGTGCACTGCATGTGTTGTTGTGTGACCCACTTCTTCAAATTTTGGGGTTGCCTCGATCTTGCGCGGCAAGTGCTCCATCAGAATTGCTTTCGTCATATTCTAATGGAGAGGTATCAAAGTCGTCCTCTTCCTATAGTGCCTTTCCTTTTCTCTTTCCCTTCGTTGCATTCTTCTTTGGCACTTTTGCCTCTTCATCTTCATCATCCCCTTCATCTTTCATAAGACCTTTGCCCTTGCCTTCTTGAACAAGTGATTTGTCACGTAGACTTCTAGGCTTCATAATAGAATTCACGATTCAAAAGGATATAAGAAATAATATTTAAAATAAACTGAAATATCTAATTGTATAGATCATACCATGGTTGATTGCTTCGCTTTACAGGCCCGAGTATATATCTCCTTCTTGCTCATAGGAAATTTTTCACTTGGAAAGTCAAGGAACAACGTGCATCTCTTGTATATCCTTGCATCCCAAAGGTCTCGAAGTTGCTACTGTGTATATATAATGCTCTCATATTTTGGATTGCGCCAATCTTTTAAGATTGCAAGCACATCTGCAATATATCTCTTCGCATGGCACTTACAAATCTATCTACACATTATTATGTTTGTTGAGTTTACGAATATAAGAGTACAACTAAGTAGTAAAGCTTTGCAGAATGTTATGCACCTGAACATAGCATGCTTTGGTAGCCTTGATGACAGCAAGGTTTGAAGCTACCACACCTTGTTTCTTTAGGGATCCCACCATTTCCTCGAACAGCTTCCCAAAATATAGTCTTTTAAGATCGGTGAGGTCCTTCAAGAATATATCTAGAAAAATTATCTTGTACTTTTTTGATATTTCTGCAAGGACAACTACACCCTGTGCTCCAATCTCATGCCATATGACTTCTCTTCAAAGCCAATCCCTGAATAAACTTGCATTTGTTGTGTTGCTATTAAAAATTTTATTCAAACAAAATAGAGTGCTTTGTATATATCAAGAAGATAGGAAAAGTAATTATTACTTACTTTTAGGGATTTGTGAATCCTTCAGCCTCTGTAAATTTTCATAAATTAAAATATCCAAAATTTGTGCTTCGTGGTCATTTGGAAACGAGCTAGATGCCAAGCTGTATAGCCTATCCTCCTCTGTCAAACAATCCAGTTTCTTGTCCCAATTAACGTGCACTAGTCATCTGCAACACAACACCAAAATTAAACCGCAACATTAAAATCATAAAATGTTGTTACCTACAAAATAGACAGAGGAAAGAGTACATGATTTCTCACTCAAAGAAACGTTCCCCTTATGCAGGGTTTGCAATCACCGGCCAATGGCCTTGTAGCATGCCTCCACTTTCTTTCAACTTTATAAAATGCAGTTCTCCATTTATCTTCAAACTCATGTGCAGGCAAGCTATCTACTAGGGGGTCAATATCTCGAGTGGCTGCAAGGTACTCCTATTATTCATGAAGAATTATAAAATTAATTGATCATATGGAAATGTTAATCATATATTGCAAGTGTCAAAAGATTGAAGGTTTACCTAGAATACTATTTGGGAAAGTTTCGAAAGCTCGCAGTTATACCAAGATAGGCGACCCTTTTTTTTCCTGTGTTGAGGCATGCTTGTCCATCGATGCCTTCTTCTTCTCTCTAGTGTGCTTCATAATTGTTTCTTTGTTTGCTAGTCCAAGCACCCTAATGAGACACACTTTGTCCACAAGAGACGAAGAAACACAGCCCACTTCATTCATCCTATGGCAAAAAATTTTAAGGTTATGATGAAAGATTGAAACATAGTACGTCGAACATTCCAAATTCAGAGAGACTTAAGACATATATTCTCTTACCTGTTTAAGCAAGCTATCATTGTGAGAACCTCTCCCTTGCTATCCTCATTGAATTCAATAAAGATAGCGTCCAGATAAGGATGTGTTGATACGACATTCTTGAATGCTATAGTTAGATAGTGCGAATCTAATTAGTCCCAAAACTATTTTATAAAACTAAAGACCGCATTCAAAAAGTAGGTAATTTCAGTAGACTCACATTTATTAATCTCCTCCATCCATGCCACAACTTAATGATTGCCGTCCCACACATATAACATCTTGTTACTCATGAATTCCCACTCCGCGCCATTGATCATATTCTTGAACTCCTTGTTTTTCAACCACCAGATGTCATCCCATGCAATAACATCATCTTGAGTAACTTCTCTAAGAGGATTATGGGATGAGGAGATAGAGCAAATGAACCTGCATCTATCGACAACATAGCCATTCTTATAGAATTCCCTTGCCAGCTTCTTGTACCTAAACTACACTCTTCATATAGAGGGGTTAGGCACAAGTCTGTATAAGGGAATAGGTGGCAAATGAGTGGATTTCATCGCCTGCAATGTACATACACACGTTATGCTTGGTAATCCAAAAAATACTTTATGTAAGATTTGATGAAAAGTTGATAATTACCTTCACTCTATTTTAAGACTGTCTTGTAGGAGTTCTAATCGCAAGCGAGTTGCATGAGTCACCACCATGAAACCCTCTTCATTCTTGCCTTCTTTTTCAATTCCCTTGTCCACCTCTTCTACTTCCTTAGTTTCTTTAATGGATTTTGAAGAAGCACCTTTCTTCGAAGACTTAGCAACTTGACCTAGATTTCTTCGAGGAGGAGTCCAATCATCATCATCTTCCTCTTGCACTTTTTTCCTCTTCTTCATACTTGTCACTTCTTAACTTGCTTGTCTGGCAGGTGTTCTCTTTAGGTGTTTTGCACACTTTGGATGTGGGGTTTCCTTTGATGTGTTTGCAACAATATGAACATATCGCCATATACAAGACAAATTGCTCTCAAAAAGACCACTAAAAAAGGGCATAATTGGAAAGGTGGAGAGAGATAAATAACACTTACGCAATCTCTGGCTGACCACACAATGATGTAGCCTTTGGTTTGATTTAACTTGTCGATATCACCATCTTCAAGGAAAAAAGGAAGAGGTAATTCTCCCACTTCAACATCTTCTATCAACACGCCAACATGACCAAGCGGGGGCAAACCAATTCCATGGACAGTATCCACAATGGGGTCTACATGCAAAACAATCCCACTAGCTACCTTGGTACCGTTGAACATCAAGGACACTCATGTCCCTCTTTGGAATTGGAGAGACGCCAGGGGTAGTGAGGGTGAGCCCGGACGCATAGACGTTTTGCTAGTCGAAGAAGAGAGAGATAGAGTTATCCAAATTTACCTGATGTAGATGCTATTAGAAAAGCTGCGTAGGTAAATATGTAACCTACAGAGAAATGGGCTAGTCCCACTAATCGTGCTTGAACAATAGAATAACTTCTCGAGGAATCCTTCATCATTTGCTTCTGCGAGACTGGATCACCAGCACTGAAAACCGTCTTTACATCGGATGGTTCGGTGTCTTAATGATTCCTACCCTACTAACCGCAATCGGGTATTGAACCAAAGGGAAATACCTAGATTCGATTCCAGATCCGTTATTACATGTTTGCTTCGGTATTTGCAATCGCCATGTAAAAAAGAGGATGAGAAAGTAGCATGAGAGAGAAGAAATAGATTTCCGAATACAATCACTTGGAAGGAGATTGAACAAGGAAGAAAGAGTCCTAAAAGATATAAGAAAGAGTCCTAAAAGATATAAGAAAGAGAAGAGGTGATATAAATAGAGCAAAAGATAAAAATAAAAAAAAGCAATAGATATAAATAGAGGAGCTATAAATAGAGAGAAGAAAGATAAATTTAAAAAAATTAAGGTTTTGAAATTAGTGTTTTGAATAAGAAGAGAGGAGAGGGAAGAAACAACATAGAAAAGAGAAAGGAGAGGAGATGAAAAGGAAGAAAGAGAGAGAGAGAGAGAGAGAGAGAGAGAGAGAGAGAGAGAGAGAGAGAGAGAGAGAGAGGAAAAAAGATAAAGAGACAAAGAGAGTGAAGGAAGGGTTCGTTAGTGAGAGAGAGGGAGAGAGAGGGAGAGAGAGGGAGATTTGTGAGAGAGAGGTAGAGAGTCTGTGAGAGGGAGGGAGGGGGCCATCATTTTAGTTGAGGGATAGAGGGAGGGGAGGGGATTGTTTTGCATTTAAGGGGGAGGGAGGGAGTGCACGTTTTGCTTTTGAGGCACATTTGATTTTAAGGGGGCGATGTGCATTCGCGTTTAGGGGGGGGGGTGCATTCGCGTTTAAGGGGGGGAGGCGGATGTTGTTGTGTGCATTCTAGGGGAGGAGGCAAGCTATTGTCCACCCCCCACTAAGGGCAAGGTGGTCGCCCTTACCCTTAGTGGGGGGTGGGACACCCTCCACCAATGAAGGTCGCCCTTAATTGGGGGGGGGTGTGCCACCCCTCACCCTCACTAAGGGCAATGGTCGGCCTTAGTGAGGGTGAGGGGTGGCACACCCCCTCACTAAGGGTCTTGGCATCATCACCATCATCATCATCTTGGCATCATCGCCATCATCATCATCCAAACCATCATCACCATCATCATCATCATCAACCCATGGGCCAGCGCGTTTGGCATTTAGGGTTTAAGGGGAGGCATGTTTGGCGTTTAAGGGGGGAGGCGCAATTGGCATTTAAGCGGGATAAAGTGCGTGTTTTAAGGGGGAGGCGCGTTCGCGTTTAGTGGGGGCATGTGCTGTGCGTTTTAAGGGGGAGGGCAAGTTGTTTTCCACCTGCCGCAAACGGTCGCCCTTGGTGGGGGGTGGGACACCCCCACCAACTAAGGTCGTCCTACCCCTCACCCTCACTAAGGGTAGTCGTCGCCCTTAATGAGGGCCCTTACTATCGCCCTTAGTGAGGGCCCTTAGTAAGGGCCCTCACTAAGGGCGATGGTTTCCCTTAGTGAGGGTAAGGGGTGGCACACCCCCCCCCCAACTAATGGTCTTGGCAAAGGAGGCGGGCTTCTTAGCAAGCAAGGGGGGTTTCATCAACACCATCATCGACATCATCAGCAAGCCATGGACCTACTCTCTTCTTATCTTCTCTTTCATATTATTACCTCTATTCAGTATTACAAATCAGTATTACAAAATTACTCTTAGCAATATAGAAAATTAGACTTGTAATTATTATATTCACTCTATAATATTTTTTTGTTAACCTTAACATTGAAGTGGACACTTAAAAACTACACAAGGGTCTATACTCTTTACTTGGGATTAAAATGAATGGATTAAGTACTATACAAAGATACAAGGGATTAAAACAAATCAATTAAGAACTATAATTGGGTATGTACTTGTCACTTCGGGTTAAAATTAATGGCTTAAGAACTATACAAGGGCATGTACTCTTTACTTGAAATAAAAATGAATGGAATCATAAAAAGGAATAATCATTAAATGGGAGTTAGTTATGCAACTATTTAGTATACAATATAATTATTAAAAATAAATTTTAGATTTTGTATATTAATGACAATATTTATAATGATTGAAGAATGTTTTTATGTTTGCCAGAATAATGATTACTTTTTAAAAATGAATATATATTTTTAATTTTTTTTCTAATATGTGTAGAATTAGTGTTTAGATTTTGAATTCATTGTCATTAGTTTGTTGTGTGTTTGTGAGCTGGTTTTCTGAGAGCTTTTCTTGCCATGGAGAACACTTGTTTTCACATTTTTGTAGAAGGTTTGGAGAGTGATGCTATTGTTAGAACTATACAGGGTCGTTTTTATATCACTAAAGAGCTGATGATTTTGATGCAATATTATGTCCTCATTCTGGATTGAAAGTTTTTGCAATCAAACCACAAGATGATGGTGTAGATCATCTTATATATATCCAGATAGCTAGACCCGCCGGAGAGGAACCATGCTAGATAAAGATATAGCAACAGAGAATACCTTATTGTTCCAATAATAGGAGAATCAAGCCGCAACATTACATTAAGCACCCTAAAAAAAGTCATTATTAATATTACAATAGAAGATTCTCCCACATGTATACCACTTTAGAAGAGTATGGTCAAATACTTGTTGTCTGAGAAATCTCATTGTGGTGTTCTTCGTAGAATGTTATTAGCAAGCACACATATTGAGAAAGTAGAAGAGATTCCTCAAATCTATAATGGCAATGTGGCGTTTGAGTTGCCAAATGTACATGATCCTTTAGCCTCTCCAATGCAAGGAATGGAGCAAGCACATGATGGTCATTGTTGGGTGAAACCTGTGAAGAGTCATGTGAAGTTTCCTGGAATTGTACGAAAGATTTCTTGTGGAGGCTTATATGAGTGTACTTATGCCTTGTGTGGAAGCAGAGCACACCGAATATAACATCATGGATTGGTAAGCTTATTATCTTGGTTCGATTTCAGTAAACTTTAATTAATAAGAGTATTTATTGAAACTTTGTAATTTTTCACATAATAGGCAAGCTCACACAGAAGCTTCCCTCGCTGGGCTTAACAACAGATTAATATGGATCACTAGCTTGTTTCTACTGCAAGAACAAACCCATATGTAGAAGAATGTGTGGAGCTACAATGTACTATTGTATGCCTACTGACCCACATATGATGAGATTGATGATACATCAAGGGGAGCATTTGCATGAGGTTGAAAGGGGTAGACCAAGGCACGCATTGCAAAAGATAAGAAAACTTATGCAAGAGGCAATTTCAGAGGTGCCTACAAGTGGTCTAAGGAAGATACAAATGGATATCACCAAACAACTTGTATTGAATGTAGTTTTCAGGAAGCATACAAAGAATGAATCAAATATTAGCAACATGGAAATTGGAACACATGCATCCCCTACTTCAATGTCAAAGATAATGTCAATTTCATGTTGATTTTAATTATTTTTGGTAATTATTTTAAACTTAAGTTTACATAGTTTTTTAAGTTGTCCAATTATCTTGTAGATTCAGGAGAATGGTACGTGCTTCTAGGATCAACGGTTCAGTGCAAGGAGTAGAGTCAAGAATCCTAGAATTAAAGAGACAATGTGCTTTTGAGTTCTTCCATGGTAGTCGTTTTCCTGGGCAAGCTTTAGAGGAGTCAAAGCGATGTTACGTGTTTAAAATGTCAACCAACCAACCACATGGCCTGCATCGAGTTTGGATCTCGTGAACCATATGCACCAGTGACAGGAGATGGTGATTTGAAAAGGGCTTGGGTTTATTTTGATCACATAAGGCATGTGCAAGGATGGACAACAATGGCTACACATGTATACGATCCAAGGTACAGTTTGGTCTTGAAAAGTTCTTAATAAATGTGATCTTGTTTTCAATAGTTTTCCAACTGTTGTATGATGGCATGCATCGTGCAAGAGCTCATGACAATTGCAACTTGCGAAATGAAAGAGGAGGACACAGTGGCACAAATGCTTTTTTGGGAAATGATTAACAATGTTGTGGTCCAAAAAGGCTTTTCCAAACCAGATTTTTTGGCTTCATGGCTAATGAGGTTGGAGCCAACTGGAGGGCAGTTAGGACAGCTTATAATAATGGACTAGAGAATACGGTCGTGAGCATTCGTGCCTTTTTCATGATGAAGAGCACAAGCGACTATGTCGTCAGTGACATTGTGCATTGAGCGAAGAAGAGGCTCTTTTAAAATACAGACACATTAGATCATGGTGGATGAATGATAAAGTCATTGATGCAAACTTACCAGCCATGGATTGTTGGCTTAGTTGGTGGCATACTAGATATCCCCATTGGAGGAAACATCTTGTAGGGGTAAGTATTACTTTCTTGGTTTTTGAAAATAATAGCTTGCATTTGGAATATGAATTGTCAAGTTAATCTTATGGTTATGGAATGTGGTTGGAGCTTGAAATTAACTTCATCTTTTGTTTTAGGATGACGATGCCAGTGTGTTGCACATGCCGACCACCAATCTAGCAGAAATGAAACATGCAAGTTGGTTAGCAGCAGGAGAGGATTTATGGGGAACCACCTCTTTATATGATGCAGTTGTTTCAGACCTTGCTCTACTGCCCTCTTGAAATCCACAAAGAAGTATGCATTCATATGCAAGGTAAATATCACGAAGCAGGCCATACAATAACAAAGTTGATGGAGAAGGCCAGAACATCAAAAGCTTCGAGTTTATCAAGCACTAGCAGATTGGCGGGGAAGCTGTGAGAATGGCACACCAATGCATTATGCAACCGAACTTTTTTGGTGATAACATTACCATTAGCCGGCGTAAAAAACCCACAGTTATAAATCTTGAGGAATATAACTCTATCACATCGTCCAAAGTATGGCACAAAAAACCAACCATGCGAGAAACAAGGTAGGAGATTAAACTCTCCACCCACTAGTCCTTTAGCTATAAAAGGTGGTCAACACAATGCAGAGGGAGAGACAATTGAAGTAGAGGTGCAGGAAATTGTGGAGGGCAATATACATGACTCAATGTGGGCTATTACATTGAACATCTCTACACAATAAGGTAACTCGCCAATGATGGTTAGGTGGCCAAGATGGCAAGTGCAAAAAGAGCATCAAGAACTGCAAGCAAGGTGTTCCAGCTCCTTCTTTCTATGGTATGAGAGAATGGTCTAGGGGGGTAAAGGCATCAGTTCATGTAGTTTTATAACAGTAGCGTGGATCATACTTGGAGAGTATGTAACATCATCTATCATCAATCACCTGCTAACCGGTTGTTTGGCCAGTGGGACGAGGTACAAACCTGACTATGGATGAAATCCGAGCATTGGAGGCTGGTGGGTTTATGTTTTAAAAGGGACTATGTCAGAAGGTAAATGATGTAGGCCATCGGTCAACAAGGTACAAAAGTGGCATATCGGATATGGCAGCCCCAAGAGAATAGATTTAACAATTTCAAGCACAGCTATGGTCTTTGAGCATTTGGTCATTAAGGTCGGGCAGATGGAAGTGTTTGTAATTGAGATTGAGGAATCACTAGTACATATGAAAAATACTGATGCGAAAGAATCCATCATGCACATGTCCCAATTTTTAAATCAAGATAGGTGATGGATGACTATATTGTGCATACAAGCACCTTTATTTTGTATATTTGCGTATCTTTAGATTAGATGTGAACCATAATATGTTTATACATCACCCCACTCTAAAAAAGGAGGGCCTAATGAGAATGTTCAGTAGGAGAACAATGTGAAAAGGACCTCATTTTGTAATGATGACATTTTATTGTAGTTTTGAAAAGATCCTTCAATAATAAAATGTCCTTTGTCTGAATTCTCTAACACAAGGACTATTTACTTTTTATTTCTTTTATGTTTTAACAGGACAATCAATATGGTTGTATGTCAATGGCTTGAATATTTTCATTCCATTCATCTACTTTTCTAAATTAAGGGAATAGCCGTGCATCTACTTTTCTAAATTAAGGGAATAGCCGTGCATCTACTTTTCTAAATTTAGGGAAAAGCCATGCATCTTCTTTTCTAAATTTAGTGGATAGCCATGCAAATTACCTTTTTGCTTTTAGCTTTGTGTATCTTTAAATATGACCCCTGCCTCTTACTCTAATCCTCACTTCCAAATCTTATTACCTCCCTCTCCCTCTCATTGTATTTCTCTCCCTCACCATCGTTCTCTTCCTTATAACCCTCACCATCATAAACTAACCTTTTTTGATCTCTATAATGGCTTCTTCTAATGGCCTGAGCTATACTCTGAAAGAAACCTTGGATAGGGTTTGCAAAGATTTGTGTAAGAAAACGGACAGAGATACGACAGAACATCTTAGAATCATGACACAGGGCTGCAATCTTTGGAGAAAGATGCTGGCAGATGAGCCTATTGATTCTAGTGATTTGTATGTGTGGAATTCGAAGATTGGAAGCACTATCAGAACCTAGCAAAGTTATAGGTACATTGCCAAAGAGACGGAGGAGCCCCCTCTACGAGAGGAGTTAAAGAATAGAGTAGCCCAAAAAAGCGCATAGGTGTAGGAACCGCAAGTACTTATGGTATGTTATCAATTGTAAATAATATTTGATTGCAATAGCCCTTATAAGTACATATTTGTATTTAGCTGGAGAGGATGATGTAATAACTTTTATGGAAAGTCTCAACTATAGATCACCTTGTCTTTTATATTAATTGCCTTGTCAAATTTTTAATTTATTGTTGTTTTGATTAATTAAATGAAATTTTCGGTTCATTGTCATGTTTTGAATACCAGTACGATAGAAGAGTTGTATTTTGAAGCTATATGTAAATGAACTTGGTTTTATTTGTAATTGAAACTGGTATTCTCGATCCTAAGGATTTAATGTTGTCATGTTCTTCTCTCTCTCTCTCACTCCCTCTCGCTCTCTCTCTCTCTCCCTCTTCCTGTCAAATAATTATGCCATGACCTTTATCATAATTGAAAAAATATTGATCTTAATAAATTTACATTCTTCATTGTTTCTTATGAAATAGTACGCAAGGCATACTAGATATCATGCCTAGAATGAAATTATCTTGTATGTATAATTGTGTACATTATTCACCTTGTCAATTGTACTCACTTGTAATGATATAAGGTTGCATGAAAAGGCTTCAAATGACATACAATTACATGCAAAGGCATGCAATTACATGAAACACTGTGCAAAGGCAAGAAGTACCAATGACATGCACATGTAATAACATCCAAATGCAATGCCATGCCATGCCAAGCAATGCAATGTATTGTAATGGCACATACATGCATTGACATGCAAAAGGATCATAAAGATCAGGCAATGTCATGCAAATGCAAAAATATAAATGTTGAAAATAAACTCACATGCAAGGCTATGCAAAGTCATATGAAGATGAGGGAGAGAGAGAGAGAGAGAAACGAGGTGAAAGAGAGATAGGGGGGGGCAAAGGGAGGGAAGAAGAGATTATGCATAAGGATGGTGGGACAAGGAGAGAGAGAGGGAAGAGGGTGGGAGAGGAGAGAGAGGAGAGGGTGGGAGAGTGAGGGAGGGTTGGAGAGAGAGAGAGAGAGAGAGAGAGAGAGAGAGAGGGGGGGGAAGAGGGTGGGAGAAGGAGAGAGAGGGAGAGAGAGGTTTCATTCACGTCATTTTTCCGTTCACGTGATTTTTCTGTTCACGTCATTTTTCCGTTCACGCGATTTTTTCGTTCACGTCGTTTTTTCGTTCACGTAATTTTTCCATTCACGTGATTTTTTAGTTCACGTGGGATTTCCGTTCACGTCATTTTTTCGTTCACATGGGGGGTTTTTTTTGGAGCCTAGTGAAAAATACGAATTTTTCTTTTTGGAGAAAATATTTTTAAAATTTAGAATGAAAGGGATATGGGCATTTTTCCAAAAAAAGGTAAGTGGAATTAAAAAAAGTCAACCCTTTAATGACACACCTTACACCCTTCATAAATGACCCCCAAAATGGATAAATTGACAACTCATGAGCATCTTCTCATTGAATGCTCATTAGCCTGAATGAGCTATGTAAAATATTGATTAAAGATTAATCCAAGATTAATCCTTTCACTAATCTTTCTCTCTTTTACACTAATCAAGGACTCTAATTTACCATTAATCCTTAATTAATTCACACAATTGAGCACACCATTGGATAGAGCAAGGAAAAACTAATCTTTGTGCATCAACAATTGTATAAATTAATCTAAATTAGGAGATTAATTAGACTCCTAATTATAGTCTCCTCTTTAAGGTAAAATTAAGAAAAGAGAGTCAAATTTCTCCAATTGATCAAACAATTGATGTGATTAGGTGTTTTGAAGCATCTAGATGCTCTCAAAACATTCAAAAATCCCAATTTTGACTACTCATATGATCAATTTAGACCCCAAGTAAGATATTAGCTAAATTTTTTAGCCTCTTGAACAAGATTAATCACCCTTAATGACAAAAACCAGTCCATTAAGAGAAATTAGTCAAATTCAAGAGTTTTTTGATGGTTTTAATGAATTTTTAAAAGATTAAGCTACTCCTAAAACTTGCTAACACTCTAATCCAAACAATTTCAACAAGAAACACACAATTAAACTAGAATTAATGATCTTAGATCTATGTTTAAACTAAAGAGAGCTAACATTCACTAAGAAATGCATTCTCTTGCATTGTTTGATGCAATATGGATGCAAACTAAGCCTAATAAAAACTATGTGCAAGCCTTAAGAACATGAAAACCTATAAAAATAATAACAAAAATAACAAATTAATCTAAAAATTAAGCAAAAAGCATTCTTTTCAAAAACAAAAAAGAGAGCTATTCTACACCAAATCTCACACAAATCACCATCAAATCCACATCTTTTTCATGGAAAAACCATTAATCAAGATAATGGGCAATGGGGTTATGCGTAGATTAGAGGCAAAACGATGGAAAAAGCCAAGGGATGGCTCCCTGGCAACCAAAAATGTTCTGGCTCACCCTAACCCTCCTTGAAACACATCCAAAAATACATTACCTGGTGAACCGCAACTGTCGTGAGGATCTTTCCAATGGCCGAGCTCGTAACCCTTGAGGTCTCCAAGCTCTACAACTCCTTGAGAAGCAATTCCACCGTGTCTCCCACGAGCGTTGTCACACCGCTGCGTGTTGCACTACGGGTCCTCATCCCTCCTCTCGCCTCACTTCACTCACACACTCACTAGCATGCATTAGGGAGAGAGATTAGCAAGAGGATTAGCAAGAGCAAGACTCAATTGCACAATGGGAGAGTATGTTGTATTATGAGAGAAATTCACTTATATACATGGCCACACTCACTTAAATTGTGGCTGGCACTTTAGGCTTATACGAGGCCTAATGCTATTACAATGACTACTCTCATAATATATTTTTATGCGCCTTGAGTAGTAATTTTAGTCACTCGATAGTAGTTTCAGTGACCTTATAGTAGGGACCTTGACCTTTGTACTTAAGTTTCCTTTTGGTGTTCTTAACATTGTACATAAGCACCATATCTCTACCTTTATGCATTTGTCCTTGAGTCAGTTCATCAAACCGCTACTTGCACTATAGTTTTTCAACCATCAATCTATAAGAGGATCGCAATATTTGCTTGTTTTAATACTCTAAGGCAACTAACCTCTTTACGGAAGGTTTCCCTTAAGGCTATGCCTTGTTGCAATTCAAAGGCATGGAACCAAGTGTTCCATTAGCATGACTACATCAAGACCGAATGCAAGGTGAGTACAGTAGGCCCATAGAATAGAGTACAACTTGTGTTCCCAATCGCTCCTCGATGCATCTACTATCTCAATGAGAATAGAGCTTTCAACTTGGTCATTTTCTTATGGGTTAATACGGTATTGACTTTCTATACACCACCACAAGGAACTCTTTGAGCAAGAACTCCACTCAGCAAAGTGTCCACCACCTATGTCAAAATGAGCTTGCTAAAGAATGCATTCTTGCTATCAATTGATAGGGGGTTGCCTTCCTAATAAGGTGCCTGGCTCTAACCTACAGAACCTTGCAGAGGTAGTCATGTCTTTAGCAAAGTGTCCTCCACCTATGCCAGAATAGGCTTGCTCAAGAACTGTGAGAAAATCATCTTTATGAATGCACTTTCCCATGATGCCATCTCGAACCTTCTTGTAAAGCATTCTTGTTATCAATTGATAGGGGGCTGCCTTCCTAATGGGGTGTCTTGCTCCATCCTTCTTGTTGGGAGAGTCTTAATACAAAGTCTATTGGCTAAGAAGTGTGGGTGATATCTTCACCCCATTCTGGTAGGTGATCAATGTGGAACAATGGAGCATCGAGAACATCATTGGGAGATCATCTTCCTCTCCTGCCATTTAGAACTCTAGAAAGCTATTCGACATGGACATGCACAAACACCCTTCACACGATGGTAAATCAAACTCCAAAAGAATGAACAACCATTAGTGATACATCCCATTATGCAAGACTTATTCACTCAATACAGTAATGTTTGATGGTTGATAAATAAAATAAATTTATTATCCAAGGAGGTAATGCTTATACTTCTTCACAGCATATACCATGGCTAACCCCTCTCTTTTAGTGGTTGTGTAATTACATTCACTATCATTAAGGGCTAGCACCAGCAAAGCTCAAAGGAATATCCATGTTGTACTCCCTTAGCTGTGCGTATACGCATCTAATAGCAAATACTGAAGCACTAATATACATGTGGAAAATTAGATCCCTGTTTGGAGATTACAAGATGGATATGCTTGCTAATGCCTTCTTCAGTTTTTCGTATGCCCATAGGTATTCATCTGTCCTCCATTTGAAGACAATCAATTGCTTATACAAGGGTCTGGCATATATGGCATATAAGAAGATAAATCTTTTATAATACCCTACTTGCCTAATGAATCTTTGCAAAGTTACCCCTTGTAGTTGATGGGTGGTGGTAACTCTAAGATCCCATGGCTCTTGTTCTCATATGTGGAGATATCATTCTTGGATATAATGTATCCAAGGATGATACTGTGTTTAACCCATATTTGACATTTGAGTGGGTTTAACGAGATGTTGTAGAGCCTATATCTCTCAAAGACTAGTTGAAGATGAGAAAGATGCTTCTTCCACTTTGAGTGCATGCAAAAGTCATCAATGAATATCTCTAGGATAATCTGAAGGAGATCCTTGAAGGCTATACATATCAAGCATTGGAAGGTGAAAGATGCTTCTTCCACTTTGAGTGCATGCAAAAGTCATCAATGAATATCTCTAGGATAATCTGAAGGAGATCCTTGAAGGCTATACATATCAACCATTGGAAGGTGGTGGGGGAATTGGTTAAGCTAAATGGCATGACAAAATATATGTAGAGGTTCCTCCCCATTCCATAGTAAGTGCGATCTTATATTGATCTAATGGTTCAATCGCCACACTTGATTGTAGCCAAAGAAGACACCTAAGAAGCTGTAAGCTTCTGGTCATCTAATGACTCTTTTCAGCATGTGGCCAATTAAAGGCAAGGAGTAGTGATCGCAAATTGTGGCAGCATTAACCTTTTTGAGGTTAACATACACTCTAAGCTTTTTGTTATTTTGGTGGAAACACTCACTATTGGCAACACCCACTTGGTATGCTGAATTTTGTACAAGAATCTCACATCGATGAGCTTGTCTAGCTCTTCTTTGACCATTTATTTGTACCTAGGATTCATGTAATATACTCTATGTTTGGATGGTTTTGCATCTTCACGGAGAGGGGTGGTGTGTTTCCCCACTTCCAGAGGAATTCCCTTCATGCCATTGAGCAAGGCTATAATTTCTCCTTCTTGCCCTAGGGTGAGGTCCTTTGGCAATAAACATTGGCTTAGGTTCTTCACCTAGACCAATCAAGATTTACTTCTTAGACCTCGTTAATGAAGCATGTGGCTCTTTTCCCGGGCTTTTTTGAGCCTTCTCACCATGTACCAATTTGTCCTCGATGTTGTGGACTTAAAGTACTCAGCCCCTTCTTCTTGAGACAGACTCGATAAGCTCTTTGAGTTTAGCTTCTTTTTTTGTCTCAAGCCTTGACCTTATTAAGGTTGACCTTATCAAGGTTGGCAGATCTTAGCTTGCTCGTATAGCCATTTATATGGTAGTGATGTGTGGATGGAGGCTAATAATGGGCTAGGGCACTTTTTTCCACTTTAGGAGGTTTTTTCCCCGAGCATATATACACACTTATAAGTGTGTGTAAATGACCTTATCTATGCAACTCCCACACAAGTTCCTGACATTGTAGACCGATCAAAGAGGGGAATACCTGTCATATGTAGGATTGTCAGTTAATGTAGGTTCATCTTGTTGGAATTAGGGTTAGGGTTGCAACAATGCACACACACAAGATAGAGAAGCTTGAGAGCACACAAACTCACTAGATTAGAATTAACAAATATGTGCCAGATACAAAAGATAAGTACACACCCCAAAATGAGTAGATAAGAGGGTGTACATACGCATGGGGAAAAAAACCTCGTAGTGTGGAAAAAAGTACCCCGGCGGTCCTAAGTGTGTTCACACACATCACTACCATATAATGCTACAAATCTCCCCTAGAGTGATGATGTGAACATGTATAGGGTATGGCCGATCAATCCTGAAAAGGTAGTAACCCCAAAGCTTTACGAAAAGCTTCAAACTTTCCACAAGTAAGAGCCTTCATAAATAAATCTGCCATGTTGTCATGTGTAGGCACATAGACCAAGCTGATCTCTGCTTTAGAGAGTCTTTCCCCCCTGACATAGTGGTAATGCACCTCAATGTGCTTAGTGCAAGCATGAAACACTGGGTTCCTCACAATTGCTAATGCGCTCTGGCTGTTAGTGAAAATCATAGTGCTAGACACCCAAATCAGCCATAAGATGTATGAGCCACACACACTCAACTATAGCTATAAAAGCTGCCTTGTACTCAGCTTCACAAGCTGGAAGTGGCCACTATGGGCTACTTCTTGTTGCTGAGCCATGATATACATGAATCACCAAGGCGAAAGCAAAACCCACTAGTGGACACTCGTGTGTCATAACATCCAGCCCAATCTAAATCACTAAAAGCATGCAATTGTGACTCACCCCCTTTTGGATAAATCAATCCAAAATATTGAGTGCCTCGTAAATAGCAAAATATTTTGGATAAATCAATCCAAAATATTGAGTGCCTCGTAAATAGAAAAAACCCGAATAAAAGCTTGCCAATACTTCGTACCTGGGCTATGCATAAATCTGCTCAACTATGAGACTACATACTGTATATCTGGCCTCGTGTTGCATACATAAAGAAGGGATCCAACAACCTGTTTGATACAAACTAGCATCAAAAGAGTCTCTTGCATCTTGACGACTAAGTTGAGTACCTATCTCCATAGGTGTAGCCACAGGTTTACAGTCTTCCAGATTAAACCTCTTCAATAGCTTTTGTAATATATATATTTCGACTGCAGCATAACAATGCCATCATTGCGCTACATAAACTGAATCCCCAAATAGTAATGCAACGGCCCCAAATCTAACATCTCAAACAATGACTGCAAATCAGCCTTAAAGGCTAAAATCTGATCTATATCGAGTCCCATGTGAGCAGCATGTCATCAACGTATAGAACGATAACCAAAAATGTGTCCTTACTCCTCTTCACATAGAGGGTGCTCTCTGTTGGATTGTTCCAAAAATCATTTGCAACCAAGTATGTATGAATCTTCTCATACCATGTTTTAGGAGCTTGCTTAAGGCCATAAAGAGCCTTTTTCAACCTGCATACTTTAGACTCTTCTCCTTTCACAACAAAACCAGGAGGCTACGATACATACACCTCCTCATGTAAATCGCCATTCAAGAATGCAGTCTTAATGTCCAACTGATGTACATTCCACCCACGATGTGCTGCCAAAGCAATGAGACACCTACTGGTAGTCATACAAGATGTGCGTGCAAAGGTCTCATAATCAATGCCCTTTTGCTGGGCATACACAAGTCTCGCCTTATAGTGATCAATGCTACCATCTGCTTGGCGTTTTAACTTGTAAACCTACTTAGTACCAATGGCCTTCTTGCTATGAGGTAGATCTGTCAAATACCAGGTGTCATTCTTGAGTATAGAGTTATACTCATCCTGCATAGCATGCATCCAATGATCATCATCCTGTGCTTCCTCAAAGGAAACAGGTTCCTTCTCATTACATAAAGTAGAAATGAGAACATGATCCACATGAGAATAATCTACATGATGAGAACCTACACGAGTTTTGCTAGGTAGAGCTGCCAACTTGCTATCCCTCAATGTCTGCACAAGACATTTTGGCATACACCTAGATTCTTCTATGGCTGCTCTCTCCTCATCCACTACATCCTCAATAATTGCCTCATCAAAAGGCTTATTTGTAGGAGGCTGATTTTGCACCTGCAAAGGCTAAATTTCAACAATTTGTTGAGCATTCAATTACTCTACATATGGCTGCCCTCTATTAAACAAAGGTAGGAGCGAATCAAACATGTCCAGTGAGCATACATTCTGCTGTTTTTTGCATGAAAGCATAGGTTGAACTGAGTTTTCGACAAAAATAACATCTCTACTTACCAAAATCTGCTTTGAGGCTAGATGGTAGAGTCTATATCCCTTGCTTTATCCCACAAATATGCATTTAACTGCGTTATCATCAAGCTTACAGCGTTGTTGCTCAGGCACAAGAGCATAAGCAAGACAACCAAAAACACAAAAATGAGCCATAGAAGGCTTCCTGTGCCATGCCAAGCTTCATAAGGAGTTTTAGACTGCAAGGCCTTGGTAGGGCATTTGTTCAACACATAGTTTGGGCACATAGTTGCCTCTAACCAAAAACCATGATGTAAATCTTGGGCTTTCACCGTACATCGTGCCATCTCCATGAGAGACATGTTCTTCCTCTCAACCACACCATTTTGTTGAGGTGTGTATGGCACTGTACATTGATGCCTTATGCCCTTTCTAGCCATATATGCATGACATTCCTTGGACATATACTCCCCCCCTCGATCTGAACGAAGGGTGCCAATTTTACATTCACATACATTTTCAGCCATCATGGATACGAAGTGCCTAAAGCACATAAAAACCTGTGACTTCTGCTTTAATGGATATACCCAACTATATCTGGAGTAATCATCAATAAAAGTGACGAAGTAGATATATCTCCCAATAGATGGTGTCCTCATAGGACCACATACATCACTCTGTATAAGCTGTAATTTCTTAACAGCTCTCGCAGATCCATCCTTTGGAAATGATGCCCGATGCATTTTACCAAGAATACACCCCTCACATACATGTTTAGGAGGGGTCTCAAGAGTTGGCAACTCATACATTATATCATGTTTTTGAAGGCGTAACAAACTGCCATAATTCAAATGGCCAAATCGTGCATGCCATAATTCTGCATCACTCATAGCATGAGTTGTAGAGACTCAGCAAGCATCATGCTGCAACTTCTCAAATATATCCATCTTGTATAGGCCATCTTGTATAGGCCATGAAACAAGGTACCTGAGGCAATGATAGAATAACCATCATTTCTATCCTAAACTATACATCTGTCATCCACAAATTTCATCGTCAAGCTTGACAAGGCTAAGGCTGAAACTGATTAGCAAGTTTTTCTTAATGCCTGGCACATATAAAACTTTAGAAAGAGTAAATGCACCCCCATTTGCAGCAATGAGCACAAATCTACTAACTCCTTTGATAGGATATGAGGAACCATTTGCACAGATGATGGTTCCTACACTTGGACAGATTCCAAAGATGAGAATAATTTTTTTGTGAAGTAATGTGCTTACTAGCACCACTGTGAAAGTGCCAAGCATCCAATTCTGCCATTGATATGCATACATCGTGAACAGAAGGCTTATAACTGCAATGTACAGTCCATGCCCAATCATCTTGAGCAAAACTTACAGTCCTTCTTCTCTGCACTTGGTGGTGCAGATGCATCAGCCACAACCATGCCCAATTCTTTCGTTTTCTCCTTCTCTAGCCTTTTCTTACACTCATGTATGTAGTGCCCTGGTTTCCTGCAATAGTGACACTTGCCCTTATTTTTAGGCTTATCACCTTCTTTCTCTGCATCCTTACCTGAGGATTCTGATTTTGGCTTATAGCCACCATGCGAAGAAGCTTTACCTTTACCTTTCTGATTGGCAACAAAAGCTTAGTCTCACCAACTCGCATATTAGATTTGTTTTGCCTAGACTATTCTTGAAAGAGTACTGAAACCAGCTCATCAAATGTAAGGGCATTTGGATTTCCCTTCATCACATGAGTCTAAGAGTAGAGGCAAAACTATGATAAGAATCTGGCAATGCATTGAGAACTATGGGCACCAATGTACTATCATGATATATCTCATCCATGCTAGCAAGCTGCTCCTTAAAATCTTTGATCTTGGTCAAGAAGCTGTCCATTGAGTCTCCCTCATTCATGTGCTCAAAATCCAACTGTTTGCGCAGATATCCAACACGTGCTTCATTGCACATCTGGTATAATGCAACAAGTGCATCCCATGTCTGTTTTGAAGTCTTACATGATCAAATATGAGGAATAATGCTTCGCTTCATAGAAAAAATAAGCAATGCATGTGCATGTGCATCTCTTCCATCCCATCTCGTTTGAGCAATCTCGTTTGAGCAGCAGTGGGAGGTATTGGTGGTGCATGTGGAGGAGCCACATATGTATCAGATTCTACTTCAGATGTACCTGTAGCACTTGGTTACACTAGTAGTTGTGAAATAGGACGAGTTTCACCATCACTGACCACATTCCAAAGGCCTTTAACAGCAACCAGTACGTGTCTCATCATATAGAACCACAATGGGTAATTAGTCCCATCAAGTTTGTCCTCTCAACAGATAACATGTTGAATACATCACTACTGCCAACCATGACTTTCTACCAAATGCAAAATCTTTCAACACACTGCAAGTACTCACAGTATTCACTGAATGCAACCCTGGATGGTTTCCAACTAACTGAATCACCTGCAAAGTGTATGAAAAATAACACAGAGTAGAGAATACAGTGTTACTAGCAAAAGTATGATGGTCGATGTTGTTGAAGACAGTGTAGATGCTGCTGCACACCAAATCTTTGCCATTACACAGCCCAAACTCAAAATTGAGCAGAACCAATCTAAATTGACACCTCTCCAGAACCAATCTAAATTGACACCTCTCCAGAACGTCTGTCTGCAGAAACCTTGTGGTGCCCAAAACGCGCCTAAATCGTACCACAAACCCCAAGAATGTTGTATACTTTGTATACATCACACTACAGTATATACCTTCTTCTCCTAAGAGGGTATCTCAATCGGAGATAGAAAAAACAGGGTCGTGTGAGGAGGGAGGCAAACTACTAGATCAAGTGTCAAGGAAGGTAGCTCTGATACCAATTGTTGGAATTAGGGTTGGGGTTATAACAATGCATACACACAAGATAAAGAAGCTTGAGAGCACACAAACTCACTAGATTAGAATTAACAAATGTGTGCCAGATACAAAAGATAAGTACACACCCCAAAATGAGTAGATAAGAGGGTGTACATACGCACGGGGAAAAAAACCTCCTAGTGAGGAAAAAAGTGCCCCAACGGTCGTAAGTGTGTTCACACACATCACTACTACATAATGCTACACATCTGATGCAAAATTGCATGATGTTACTATGCCTGACATTGATTTTGTGGAAATGATCCATCCTCTAAATCAGGATTGTCAGTTGGTGCTATGCTTGACATTGATCCTTGTGATGATCCATCCTCAGCTGATTATGCTTTATAGCAATTTTCAATAGAGTTTGCATTTGAGAGGGGACACATGAAATGTATTGTTGTTGGTGATGTTTGTGGTCACTTATGCATTTGACCTCTTAGTTGTGCTAAGTCTTGGAGACATACCTGTATGTAGTGATGTTTACTTGCTATATCACTCACTTGTACCTCATTCTCATCAATCTACTTTGAGTGTTGTGCTTCCATCTACCCCTCCTTGCTTAACTACATCTATGTGTGTGTTTCTACCTTGATCTCCACTCCAACAATTGGTATCAGAGTAGGTTCTCTTAGATCTCACTCCTTTGTCATCTTCTCCTTGAGCTGCTCTTTTCATTGTCTCATATAGAGCTATCCTCTTAGGCAAGGTAGGTATACCCCATAGTGTGATGTTACCTACATTAACAAATTATTAACTATATTAACATAAATTTATGTGCTTTGGAGCGTTTTGGGCATGTTTCATGGATTGTTCACATGCTGTAAGATTTTCGAAGACATCCTAGGGGAGAGTCAGTTCAAATTACTTTTATTCTATTTTGGGTTTTCTGCACTATGCACAGTAGCAGCATTTTGTGTGCAAACAGGACCTTCATCATCTTCGACATCACACCTTCAAGCTCATCTTCAACAGCTTTAACAACATTGTTAATGTTATCATTGATTTCTACATTCCTGCTAAGTATTTACACTGTAACTTTTCAGACACTGTAGTTTTCCTTCATCATTAGCAATCTACTAGAAACCATCTCGATTATATTCAACATGTGGACATTGATAGTACTTACTACTAGTAGTTGGGATATTTGCATTTTGTGTATATTTACATTCAACATGTGGACATTAATAGTACTTACTGCTCGTAGTTGGGATATTTGTAATTTGTGTATATTTATAGGCTAAAATGGTAGGCAATGATGTATTTGGGATGCTTTCTAGTGAGGATAAGCTTGACAAGACCAACTACCCATTCTGGTCATATATGATGCACCATGTATTGGTTGGAACATCATCATATATGATGCATCATGTATTGGCTAGGCTAACACTAGGAGAGGGAGTATGAAGAGCCACCTTTGCCTGAGTCAGAGAGGTAGGAGAGGGAAGAGCATTGCTGCTCAGTCGGCCAAAAGAGAGAAGAAAGGGGAAGAGAGTGAGTGGCTCCACTCCCTTTGCCTCCTTGCAAAGGCCCCCATGTAACCCTTAGAGCCGCACAACCATCTAGTTGATAGTGTTGTGTTGTGATGAAATGCTACTAAAATGGCACATCCTAAACCTTGTACTTAGAAAGAGTTCCAAAAGGTAAACCATCACAGTATAAAGCTAGATAGTCAACACCAATGGGATACCATTAGATAGCTAGAGAAGAAGACAGTGCAGATGTATGTAGATAAGTTTTGGCAAACTCTTGTTCAGCTTTAAGGCCATAGAAAAGGTGCATAAGAAGGAGCAAAAGGAGAAATTTATAGTTGGGATTGAGACCACACATTGGGGTTAAAGTAAATATGTTTCATCCTCATTCTTTGAGCTCTACTATTTCATTAGCTCTTAATTATGAAAGGAAGAATGGTGTACCAAAGGACGCTAGGGGTACGCAAGATCCTCACCCCTCTAAATTTCAAAGTATGTTCCTACTACTAAATATTTTGACAGGTTCCAAGGTTCGAATCATAATTTTGAAATAACATGATCGATGAAGCGAAGATACGAATGGTGACTATTTACCCAAGCAAGAGGGTAACTTAGACTATGAAAAAATTTTCGACCAAGAAGGTAACTCTAAACACTTACAAACTCAATCTACTCCTCATATGTTATTGAAAATGGAAGGTAAGGTAAAAGATAAGTCAATTATAGTCTTGCATGATGATGGTAGTTCTCATGGTTTTATTGAAAATGGAAGGTAAGGTAAAAGATAAGTCAATTACAGTCTTGCATGATGATGGTAGTTCTCATGGTTTTATTTTCGAAAGACTTGCGAATGCACTTAATCTAGAGGTCACACCATCTAAATACAAAATCAAATCTACTTTTAGTAACTAAAAGTATAATTTCACCAAAGAAGTAAGGAATCTAAAATTAACAATATCATATGATGAAAAGGAAATAACTTTTTTTGTTGCACGTATTGATGTAATTCGTGGTATGCCATGGAAACACAAGTATAACCCATATATAAATTATCACATACATACTTTGTGTTTTATGCATGAAGGAAAAAGTTTTTGTCTTAGCGATATTAAGAAAGACGAGAGTGCTATATTTCTTAGTCATACCGAGACAAAGCAAGCATTTAGGAAGAGGGAGAAAAGTTTTCTAGTTTTTTGTGAATAATCTCATAACTCATAATAAGCAACGTCCCAAGAATCCTTCTTATGACTATTTTCTTTCTTAGTTCATAGATTGCTTTCTTGATGACCTAACCCCTGGTTTACCTAGTTCTAAACCACAAGATTGATATACTTGGTAGTATCCCTCCTTGTAGAGCACCCTATAGAGCGAACCAACTAGAGCAAAAGAAAATCCAACATCAAATACAAGATCTATTAAGAGCTTAAATTGATCCACCCTAGTAGCTCACCTTATGGTGCCCCAGCCCTCTTAGTCAAGAGAAAATTGTACAAATCAAATGTGTATTGATTATAGGGCTCTTAACAAAATCATGATCAAGAATTGGTATCCTATTCCTCGTGTAAATGACCTTAGACAAAGTCTCTATCTCATATGGGAGTAGGTCTTCAATTTGAGAATATTTTTCATGTCTGGCCACCGCAAAGAAATGGACCTTTGATGGGATTTCTACCAAGACATGTAGACTATTGCTATACGCAAGATCTACGCAAAGAGGGTACTCTTAGTTGGATTGTTGCATAAACCATTTGCAACCAAAAGCAACCACTAGGGAGCAAAAAAGTAGGGCATTTCTCATGAGGATAGAATGAGAAGAATCGAGACAAGACAAATCTGGCAAGACACTGGTAGGTGGTGGCCTCCCATGGAATGAGGATGGCAAGAGGTGAGGTGAAACATCCTTCCAATTCAAGAATGTGGTATAGGGAACACACAGTGGAGAATGGGTAAGCAAGCACCTTATTATGCACAAAACTTGTGTTTATTAAATGCACTTCCTTCCAAACCTTGACGCAAAATGTGCTCTCTAAAAAGAACCTAGATGCTCTGATACCACAATGACATGTGCGACAGCTATTTTAAATTAATGCTATGCACATGAGAAATTAACCCTAATCTACTCTACAAGACACATCAGAGAATAGAGACCTAAACTAGTGTACATTGCTCAAAAGATGATACATACAAAGATGTTAACATATCTACAGTTGGATTTGAGTTCCAAGCTATCTCCACTTGTGCATGCTCTGACGCACATGAGAACTATATGTCTGGTTTATGCACAGCTTCTCTAGTGATTTAGATGCCTTGGCTCCTACACCCCTTGGTTCTGGCTTTCTAGCCCTTGGTCTTCGCTGTGCACCAAATGCCCATGGATGACCCTTGACCCATCTTTTGATTGGGAATTGATGGCAAGTTGTATGTTGTTCAGCCATCAGTTGTCAGGTCCCAAAACATCATCAAAAAGGTCAGCAAACATGTTCATATTGTGCCAGCTTGTGTCCCATCCGTTGGTGTGCACCTTAGGCACCTGCTGCGTCAAAATTACCCAAATAGGACCCCATATCCTGCCCCTACTCTTGTCTAAGAGATGGTCCATGTCTACCATTCAGGCATGCATGTGGCAGCAAAATTAATTTGGAAAAACTCACAAATACACTGCATCTAACAACCAGCCATCGGATGAAAATCAATAACCAATGGTGTAACGTGAACAATCAACAAGCTCAAGGTTGAAAATTGGCCCTTAGTCCTAGTCCGAATGACCCTTGTTGGAGTATCTCACTGACTTGTATCAGGCCGTGTCTGGTACAAAAATGCTTAGGAAAGAAATTCAAAAATGCCTTCATACAATAACTCACACTCTCTCTCTCTCTCTCTCTCTCTCTCTCTCTGTCTGTCTCTCTCTCTCTCTCTCTCACACACACACACACACACAGCATAGGTTTATTTGGCATCTGCTGCAGACTCTGTGATCCTCTCAACTCTTGAGACGACAAACATCAAGTTCTTAACAATATGCTCTTATTGCAGGCAACTATGCATAACCAATGTATGGTAGTATCCAAATTTTCGTGCACTCTCAACAATTCAGAATGTCATCTTCTCACATTCTTCTCTGATTGAAGAGAAGAGTTCTGTGGTTATGTACCTCTCCCCACCACTTGGTAAGATTGTTACAATCAACTTGCCAGCATTTTCTGGTCTCTTTGCAACCTGTCCACACCAGGAGGTGAACTCAGGGAGGAAACCCAGCCATTAGTTGTTTAAACAAACTTATCTGTATATAAGGCTTTTGTCCAGGCCCTTTTTCCATAACCGAGGGCCCAAAGCTCAAAACATATGCACCACAAAAACACCACTATCAAAAAGACAGGCAGGGAGAGGAGTAGCTGTGTCTTTACCTTTAAGGCAGCAGCAAAAGCAGCACCTGAAGAAATGCCCACAAGTAAACCTTCCTCTTTGCCAAGCCTTTGAGCGTATGTCATGGCTTCTTCACTAGAGACCGTGACAATCTCATCGGCCACACTGGCATCCGTCGTTGCAGGGATAAAACCAGGACCAATGCCTTGAATCTTGTGTGAACCCTTGCATCCACCTTTGGAAACAGATCAGAACAGAGCCTCAATATCTTCTGTAAAATTACCAATCCTTGCTCCCACAGGAGAGAAAAGCTTACCTGACAAGATGGGGCTTTCAGCTGGCTCTACAACCAAGACCTTGATGGCTGGATTTTGTGCCTTCAAATATCTTCCAGCTCCTGAAAAGGTTCCCCCAGTACCTGTACCAGCCATGAAAATGTCCACCTTCCCTGCAGTGTCCTTCCAAATCTCGGGGCCTGCTTAATTCAAATGTGATCAAACCATAAACTATTGGTTTCCAGGCAGATAATCCAGACATTCGAGGATAACTTGACACAGGCACACATGCTGCATTGCAATCATGGCATTACAACATCTCTCATATGCACAGAAAAAAGTTTTTGCTAGGTTTACGAAGGTTCACCTGTAGTTTCAAAATGAGCCTCAGGGTTCATGGCATTGATTATTTGATTCAGCATATAACTGTTTGGAATAGTGGCAAGTAATTCTTCAGCTTTTGCAAAGATTCCAGCAAACCCTAGAGCAGAATCTGGGGGCAGGATCTGGGGTGCAAACACAGTTGTAAACAACATTTGAACGAGGGGTTAACAGCCCAAAACACTTAGCTACATGAGCTGCAAATGAAAACCTGTGAGGTATATATCAGCTCCCAAAGCTCGTAGGATCATGCGCCGCTCCATTGAATAAGATGCAGGCATAACTGCCGCAACCTTATATCCTTTATGGATTCCGACAAATGCCAGAGAAATAGCAGTGTTTCCACTGGTTGGCTCAATGAGGGTAGTTAACCCAGGCTTGATCAACCCACGCTTTTCAGCATCTTCAATCATCCTGCCACGTTTTCCATTTTGCTTAGAAAATGAAATCACTTCAACTGTGGACGTATGAAATGAAGATAAAACCCATCGATATGTCACCGCAGAAAAAAAAAAATAACATGATTCAAAATCCTTCTCCATGTTGCACAATCTGCCCACTTTCATAAAAAAATATTGCAAGTTTTTGGGGATCATGTGGTAAGACGTCACGGGGGTTTGATCTTACGGAAGCGCGATCCGGTCCTTGACCGAGCCAAGGGGCTGCTGGCACTCGAGCTTCCCAACTATTCTCGCAAGGGCACCCTCCTTGCCTGCAATTTTTTTCAGCTCCACCAGCGGAGTCCATCCTATCAACTGCATTCACAAGAAAACAACAAAGAACCCACACTAAAACGTAAACAGATACCGTGCTGCGAACCTCTTCTTCTGAGAGACCTGAAACAGCGGCAGCATAGCAACCCCCTTCTTTCTGAGGAAGAAAAATGCGTATTGTAATCCACAGAAAAACCTTAAGATATCAAAGAAAAGTCGGCGACAAAGAAAGAACCCTGAAAATGGTGTTTTGTAGCTATGGAAGAGAACCACCCTAAAGAATCCAGCTATGGAGTACCTGTGTGATGTCGGACGCGATGTTCTCCTCTTCTGGAATGCTGGTGGTGGCTATGGCGCGGTAAGGCCCACGAAACCTCTCGATTTGCTCACCGCTCTGAAGGATGGCTCCCGTAAGATTGTTATCAGCCATGATCTAGCAGAGTACGAAGTTCTTATGTCCTGCTGTGCAAAATGAGAGCGTGTAATAACAAAGTCAACTGCACTCCCTCTCTCCCAGGCCTTATCTCAACCCAACTCACTATTGTGGTCTATGTTTTAGCTAAGATTTTGGAATTTTCTTGCTGCAACGTGGCAAGAATTTGGAGGTTCGGGAAGGGGAGGAGGAAGTTTGGGTAGAATTTGATTTTGGAAGCCTCAAAAAAAGTGAGAAGCACGAGTTCCCAACTAGTATAAGGAAATAAACTGGCTAAGGTCAAGAGTCAAGACATTTCGTTATTTTGATTAGTTAAAGAAAACTACTTTTTTTTTTGTGTGTCCAAACAAGGGACCTAAGGCTGCGTCGATCTGCTCCTGCGAGCTGCGCCCCAACCCCCCCCCTCCAGGTGGATTTCGAGTCCCCCCAGGTAGCTCAGACGGTGCTGGCTCGGAGCCCCATTGCCCTCCGCTCATCCCGGGCGTTCCTGGCGCGATGGACTCACGGTTTCGACCCCGCTTCTGACCCGCTAGCAGGCGCGACAGGTTTTCCCATCACTATCTGCTTTCCTGGACTCCGCAGGGAGTACTTGCCCCTCTTGTCATCCATTGGCAAGGCGTTCGGGCAGGTGGTGGAGACGCCTCAGACAGCAGCCTCAGTGATAGCTCGGGCAGCAGGACTCCCGGCCATTCGTGTTGTGGTTCCGTCACCGGAGTCCCTCCCGAAGACGATCCTCCTCCCTTGTCTTTCTGGAGGACACCTGATACAGCGCGTGGAGTATTCGGGCCTCCCCGGCCAGTGCTACATCTGTCGAGAGATGGGCCACCTCGCACGCGCCTGTCCCCGCAAGGGGGTTCATCCTTCACGCTCTGCCGCCTCTGGACCCCCTTCAGGAGGCCCGAGGGGTGGCCATCCACCTCAGAGACCGGACATCCCTGGCTCGTCTCAGCAGGCGCCATCATCTGACGAGCAGGCCCCGGTGGAGGAGGCCGCGCAGTCCCAGGAGGCTGGCGGATGGCAGGAGGTTCGTCGGCGGAAACGCCCGGCCCGCAGGGACTGTCGCAGACGCCAGCAGACAGCACAGGCTGGCGGACAGGCTGGCGTCCAGGCGACCTCGGCTGGCGTCCCGGCACCTACCCGCACTTATGCTCCAGTCAGGGATAGGCGGCCAGCAGGTCCCACCCCGATGGACGAGGATTCAGTCTCAGTGCCCGTTGAGGCCGCCGGTGGAGCCCCCCACGTGGAGACCCCGCTCCCGCCTCCCCCGCGGGGGGCCCCGCCCCTTCCATGGAGCAGATTCCTGAGGATCCCAGGCCGCACTCTGCGACCCCCGGCCCCTCTTCCCCTCACTCGGAGAGCACTCCCCCCTCTCCCCCCCTCTCCCCCCCCAACCCCCCCCTCCCGCCTCCCCCGGCGGCCCCCCCTGACACCTCTCCTCTGGCAGATGCCTCTCCATCCTCTCCTCGCTCTCCCCCCTCCTCTCCGCGAGCCACCATCCCTCCCTCGGCCTCTCCAGGATACTCCTTCAGACCACCCACTGCCCCAGGGCAGCGCAGCTGGGTAGGCCAGAGTTCAGTTCAGCGGCTGTTCCACCGCCACTCCGGGCCGATGGAGATGGCGATCCTAGCTTCGCCCGCCACAGAGTTCTCTCTAGCCTCCCCTGGGGGGCCCCCGCGAGTGATGGGGCTCCCAGTGGATTACGGTTTTTTCAGGTGTCTCCAGCTGGATGCTGGCCCTTTCGAGACACTGGTCGCGCCCTTGCGAGTTTGCGTGGTGTGCCATCCCTCTCATTCTCCTTCAGTGGTGAGCAGCATGGTGGCCTTCTCCTTTCCTCTCAGTGTTGCCCCAGACACAGCATGGGATTGCAACTCTGTAGAGGAAGTTTTGCGTGATCAGATACTGGAGTTTTCTCACCACTTCAGTGACTTGGGGCTCACGGACCTATTGCAGACCCGATTACACTCAGCCCGCATGAGCTTGTTTGGTATAGGAGATTGGCGGGCGGATCCGGTCCACACCTCAGTTGAGGCGGTGCTACTGATTCTCCTCCACGCCGCCTCGAGGGTGCAGCCTACCTTTAGATACATATATGCTGAGGATTGGTCTCACGCCTATGCCCTGGACAGGGCGAAGGTGGAGTGGGGCTAGACTCAGAGACAGGTCACCCTCTTTTTGGAGAGACTCCGCAACCGGACAGAGAGTGACTATTCTCCCTCCAAGCCGGCGCCCAAGACTCACAGAGTGGAGGGCAGCTCATCCGGGCCGGCTGAGAGGGGTGAGCCAGGGGCAGCTGCTTCACTTGCCATAGCTCATCCATGAGGATCCTCTCATGTGTTGGGTTTTATGCTGTGTATGCACCCAGAGGAGTGCTAGTGATCATCAGTAGATTACTGGGGCACTTTTTACTTCAGTTAGTGGAGGTTTTTTCCCCCAGTTTAGCTCAGTTTCACTTATATGCAGTTTATAAGTGTTTTGGTCCACCCGGCACATTTATGGCCGGACATGTGAACACTTATCTTTAGGGTCACTATCATGAGGCTATTGTACTTCATCTTTTTTATTATTGAAGCATACTGAAGTCGTGTTCTCTCTTCTCTTGGTTTCTACGCCTGTTTTGTACCTTCTGTAAACCCTAACCCTAACACCCAATCCCTTCAATTAGTATCAGAGCATTGAAGCTCTGCCTTGCACTGCCCGTACATTGCCATTGTTGTGCGCCGTACTGAGGTCTCAGCATCTGCTGCCCGTACACCCAGCCTGCGCCGCCTTCAGCTACACGTGTGCGCTAGCTGCCCGTACATTCAGTACTGCACGTCGCCTACAACTTCTGTACCTGGTCGCCTTCAGTCGGGTACTGCACGTCGCCTACAACTTCTGTACCTAGTCGCCTTCAGTCGGGTACTGCAACAAGCGTCGCCTACAGTTACTGTACCTGCCCGTACAGTCAAGCGCAGCCACCATCACCTGTGCGCCTTCAGCTACACCTGTGCGCCTGCTGCAACAGGCGACTTGCTTCCGTACAGTCAGCGTCTGTACCTGATACGCACATCTGAACCTGCAGCTGACGTGTAACTGGTCGCCCTGCTCCGTACAGTGCACAGTACATCACACGACTGCAATAGTACAGTCAAGGTACCTGCACAGTACAGCCGACCAGATTCTACTACGTCAACATTCGACTGCAGTTTAGCCTACTGCTCAGCACAGAAGTGGTAAGCATTACATATTTTGAATATTGGGCAATTTTATTTTCTCTGTGAAAGTATACAGGCACAACAGGCAGATTTTCTAGCAAGGAAATATACAGGTTTTTTTTGCACAGTTTGGGTGCAGCAAATTTGGGCATTTTTGGGGCATTTTGGCATTGTGTACGCCATTTGCTGCTCTACTCAGTCATTGGTGCATTGAGCTGCACATTCAGAGGATTGAGAGTGCAGGCAGAGTTGGGTGAACTGTATTCAGTTGAGTACAGTTGTTATCAGGGTTTCTGCTATTGGGTTTTTTGGTAAACAGGTACAACATTGTGCGTAAAGCATAATGGCAAATCAACAGCAAAGTGATGTATTCACATATTTGTCTAAGGAAGACAAATTGGATGGCACGAACTACTCCTTGTGGAGTTTTATGCTGAAGAATGTGCTTGTGGCAAAGGGTCTTTGGGATTTTGTTAGTGGTGATGAACCACGTCCAGGTCCATTGGCTCCAGAGACTCCTCCTCAAGGGGGTGCTCGTGGACGAGGACAACAGGTACAGGCTCCAGGACAGCCATTGCCTGTTCAGAGAACAAATGCTCAAAAGACATGGGATGCCAGGGATGCACAAGCTTTGTCACTCATTGCATTGTCAGTTCAGAGGTCCATTATACCTCATTCGTTCAGCTGGCTCTTCACAGAATGCATGGGTGACTTTGGAGCAGATGTATGCTGCTCGTAATGAGGCTAGGATCTCATTTTTGAAAAGAGAGCTGGAAAATCAGAAAATGAATGAAGGAGATGATATGTCTAGCCACTTAAACAAGCTGCAGGATTTGAGAGAGCAACTCATCAATGTGGATGAGATTATTCCTGAGACACAGCTTGTGTCCACCATCTTGCACTCTTTGCCAAGATCTTACTTGGCTTTTCATACCTCTTTGAACCTCAGCATGAGGAATGCTGTTGAACCCCTCAAGTATCAGGAACTTGTTGCTCTCTTACTACAAGAGGAGCAAATGAGGAAGAATATGAATATGAACACAAATGCTGAACAAGCATTTACTACAGGTCAAAAGGGGAAAGGAAAAACTCAGCCAAAGAGTGCAAATCAAAATTCAGGTGATGGTGGTTCTTCACAGGATACCAAGAAAAGTGATGGACAGCCCAAGAAGAAGGGCAAATGTCATTACTGTAAGAAGCCAGGTCACTACATCACGGAATGTAGGAAGAGGATTGCCAAAGAGAAGGCAAAGGAAGCTGGGATGTCTGTTAATGAGGCTTCTAAAGCTCCTCCAGAGACTGCTTCTTTTGTTGAGGACAAGGATTACTGTTTTTATACATGCAGCTATGATGCCTCTTGGTCTTCACAGGCACTCAGTTTGACAGAGCATGCATGTACTTGGTATTTTGATAGTGGTGCCTCAAAGCATATCACATCTCGCAGGGATTTGTTTAGTCATGTTGGCCCTGCCCCTGTTGGCAAAACTGTTCAGTGTGCCAACAATGCTTCATATCCAGTTCGTGGCATTGGGGAGATTCAGCTCACAGCCATTGATGGCTCCATTCTCCGCCTCACAGATGCCTTATATGTACCAGGGATAAAGAAGAATTTGTTGTCCATTTCTTCTTTAGCACATTGTGGAATGCAAGTCCACTTTGATGATGATAAATGCATGGTCAGAGACAAAGCTAATGCCTTGACCTTGATGCTTACTGGTACATTATGTCATGGACTTTATCAGTTGGATGCATTTCAGCCAGTGGATCAGTCTGCTTATCATGCATTCACTCTTACTCCAGCTATGGTTGATGCGGAGTTATGGCATGCTCGCATGGGGCATGTAAATTTTGGTAGTCTTATGCTTATGCAGCGACATAACATGTTTATAGATCTACCTCTCATGGAGAAGCCTCCAGATCACATTTGTGAAGGATGTATTTTGGGAAAAATGCACAGGTTTTCCTTCCCACGTGATCAGGCTCTAAGAGCAACTGCAAAGTTGCAACTTATACACAGTGATCTTTGTGGTCCCATGCAGACGAAGTCATTAGGTGGTTGCTTTTATTTTGCAACATTTATTGATGACTTCTCTCGTATATGCTGGGTCTATCCTTTGACACAGAAATCACAGGTATATGATGCATTTTTGGCCTTTGTAGCACTTGCTGAGACAGAGTCAGGATGCAAGGTGAAGACTCTCCGTTCTGACCGAGGGGGGGAATATATGTCACATATGCTGAATTCCTTTCTTGGGAGTAGAGGTATAAAACATCAGTATACTACTCCTTACACTCCACAGCAGAATGGGGTTGCAGAAAGGAAAAATCGGTCACTCATGGAGATGGCCAGATGTATGCTAAAGGCAAAAAGACTACCACATATCTTTTGGGTGGAAGCAGTAATGTGTGCTTGTCATATTTTGAATCGATGTCCCACAAAGGCATTGGTTTCTATTACTCCTTTTGAGGCTTGGCATGGCCGCAAGCCTTCTGTATCGCATTTTCGTATCTTTGGGTGTCTTGCATATGCACACATACCCAAAGAGTTGAGGAGGAAGCTGGATGATAAAGCCACAAAATGCATTTTTGTTGGGTATAGCCGTGAGAGCAAGGGCTACAGGTTATATGACCCACTATCCAGGAAGATATTCATCAGTCGGGATGTGATTTTTGATGAAAAATCAGAAATATCCATGGCTGGTTATGAGGCAAATCAGGCTGAAAATGATGTGTTTGAAGGTCTACTACCCATGGAGTTTCATTCCACAGTTGGTGATCCAACTCATGAGGGTACTGGACAGCCAGCAAATGATGTAGGTGGTGCAGAAATTCAGCAGCCAAATGAGCCAGAAGCTGAACCAAATATGGGACAACAGGCACCACAGGTCAGACATATACCTAGATGGTATTTGAGGACATTACAGGACAGCCATTTAGAGGGTCCTCTTGCTGGTCGTACTCGTAGGGAGACAAGGACCAATGAGCATGCACACATCATGGATTTGAATCTGGTTATGGCAGCCAGTTTACAGGATGATGATGAGCCTGATTCATTTGTGGATGCACGAGATAATGTGCATTGGAACAAAGCCATGCAGGATGAGCTTGATTCTATTAAAAAGAATCAAACATGGGATTTGGTTGATCTGCCCAAAGGCAAGAAAGCAATTGGTACTAAATGGGTCTATAAGTTGAAAAGACATGCAGATGGATCCATTGACAGGTACAAAGCCCGTCTAGTTGCAAAGGGCTATGCACAGAAGAAGGGCATTGATTATGAGGAGACATTTGCTCCTACATCCCGTATGTCGACACTTAGGTGTGTCATTGCATTGGCTGCACATCGTGGTTGGGTTGTTCACCAGTTGGACATAAAGACTGCATTCCTACATGGGGACCTCGAGGAGGAAGTTTATGTATTTCAGCCCATGGGATTTGCAGAACATGGTCATGAGGGGAAAGTTTGCAGGCTGAAAAAGGCCTTGTATGGTTTGAAACAAGCTCCACGAGCTTGGTATGCAAAAATAGATGCTTTTCTACTCACTCAGGGATTTGTGAACAGTCCATCAGAGGCCACTCTGTATGTAAAGAAAGAAGAGACAGATCTGCTGGTCATCAGTCTTTATGTGGATGATCTCTTGCTCATGGGATCAAATGATGACAAAATTGCAGCTTTTAAGGAGATACATCATACTGCAACAGACATTTGACATGTCTGACTTGGGCCTTGTACATTACTATTTGGGCATACAGTTTGTGCAGGATAACAGAGGCATTGGGTTGTTGCAATCACGTTATGTTGCTAAACTTCTGGAGAAGTTTAAATTTCAGGATTGCAAGCCTATTAGTACTCCTATGGAGCCTGGGATGAAACTGTCACTACAAGATGACAGTGTTTCCTTTGATGCCACTACATATGCTCAGGTTGTTGGGTGCCTCATTTACTTGTGTAATACAAGGCCAGATATTCAGTATGCAGTCTCTCAGTTGAGCAGATTCATGCACAACCCACGGTTGTCACATTGGCAAGCTGTGAAGCGTGTATTCCGTTATTTGCAGGGTACCTTGTCTCTTGGATTGCTTTATCCTGAGGGGGGTGACATGCAGTTACACGCTTACAGTGATTCAGATTGGGCTGGTGATTTTGATACCAGACATTCCACTAGTGGAAATTGTTTCTTTCTTGGCTCTTCATGCATTTCTTGGCTAAGCAAGAAACAGACCACAGTGGCCACTTCGTCTTGTGAGGCAGAGTACAGAGCAGCCTACACTACTACTGTTGAGTGTGTTTGGCTGCGTCGTCTCATGACTGATATGGATATTTCAGTGGAGGAGCCTACACCTATCTATACTGATAGTCAGAGTGCCATTGCTGTGGCCAGGAATCCTGTGTTTCATGCTCGCACGAAACACATTGAGATTCACTATCATTTTGTTCGGGAGAGACTCCAGGCAGGAGATATCAGTCTGATCTACTGTCCTACAGATCAGAATGTGGCAGACATCTTCACCAAGGCATTACCACGTCCGAAATTTGAAGCATTCCGCAATGCTTTGAATTTGTTTCCTTTTGGTGGATGATGTACAGTGATCACATATCACTCCAGGGGGGTTTGTTGGGTGTTATGCTGTGTATGCACCCAGAGGAGTGCTAGTGATCATCAATAGATTACTGGGGCACTTTTTACTTCAGTTAGTGGAGGTTTTTTCCCCCAGTTTAGCTCAGTTTCACTTATATGCACTTTATAAGTGTTTTGGTCCACCCGGCACATTTATGGCCGGACATGTGAACACTTATCTTTAGGGTCACTATCATGTGGCTATTGTACTTCATCTTTTTTATTATTGAAGCATACTGAAGTCGTGTTCTCTCTTCTCTTGGTTTCTACGCTTGTTTTGTACCTTCTGTAAACCCTAACCCTAACACCCAATCCCTTCATCATGGAACATCCAGGGTCTTGGTGGACCTCGCTGCTACATTGGTCGGGGCAGACTTCGCCAGGAGATCCAGAGGGCTCTCGTTGGAGGACCCATAGATATCCTTTTCATCCAGGAGTACCACCTTTCTGCCGGGCGTACCCGCACCTGCGGGAAGATCTTGCCAGGCAGGAGTCACACTTTTTGGTCACCGGCATATGGCTCCCAGGGGAACCAGGGTGGAATATGCATCTCAGTCAGCGAGCAGCTTCTATCCGAGGTTGTGGATTCTGGCACTCTGGTCCAGGGTCAAGCGCAGTGGATCATCCTTCGAGTTGGGGAAGACCGCATTGGCTTCCTCAACTTCTACACCCCTAATGGGGCGACCGGGAGAGCTGAGTTCTGGAGCACCATTAGGCAGTCCCTCCCTATGGAAGACCATTGGTGCCTAGGGGGGGATTGCAACATGTTGGAGGATGCAGAGGACAGGATGGGGGGCAGCCAGGAGACCATTCATGGGCCGGAGCTCGCTGCCTGGGGAGGAACTAGTGCTGTAGGTGAGAGGCCAGGATCCGTGGACTCTCTCGGAGTTTGGCAGGTTGCAGGGGAGTTTATCTTTCTCGCGCTCGGATAGACGGGCCACAGGAGTTAACCTTTCCCGCATCGACAGGTTTTACATTGATGAGTGGGCTTGCGATAGAGGTGGCACTGTGGGTATACTTGCAGGCTCCTCGTTTTCAGACCACTTTCTAGTGCTTCTCCAGATTGATGACCCTACGAGAGGAGAGCGAGGCCAGAGCGTCCGGATTCCAGATTGTCTCATAGAGGAGCCCGAGATTGCGACCAGAGTTGAGCAGGTCTGGCAGGAGCTTCAGTTCAGGAGAGGATCGGCAGCCAGCGATCTTGACAGGGGTTTGCAGGAGATCAGTAGGATGCTCAGACAGGCTGCCCTGGACCGCCTGGAGGCTTTCAGAGAGCAGGAGAGGAGCCTGCGGAGGAGTCTAGCTTCCCTTCAGAGACTTCAGGAGAGGGAGCCTACGAGCCCTTGGATTTCAGAGCAGATGGAGTCAACTTGCACAGAGATCAGATCCATCGAGGAGAGGAGGGTGGAGTTCCGATTCCATGCTCGGGCTTCTTTTTGGACACAGGCTGGAGACAGAGTGACTCGAGATTTCTTTGAGGCGACGGGGCCTCGCTTCAGACAAGAGGGTCTCAGGCGTCTTCGGCAGGCTGATGGCCAGGTGGTGGTGGATCCCCCCAGGGTTCGGGCGATCGCCACAGATTTTTACAGGGATCTGCTCTCTGCTGAGCCAGCAGATGACAGGGTGAGAGAGGCTCGGGAGGTAATCTGGAGCTTCACGAGACCGGTTGTGCCGGCCCATTTCCAGCACTCCCTTCTCTCCCCCTTCTCGGATACAGAACTGGAGGAGGCTCTTCAGGCACTTCCTCGGGGCAAATGCCCTGGTGAGGACGGTCTCTCAGTGGCTTTCTTCCAGAGGTACTGGGGTCTCTTGCATAGGGGTTTCAGATTGGCTTTCCAGGAGATCATGGAGTCGGGAGACATGCCGGACAGCATGGCAGAGGGGTTGATTCACTTGATCCCCAAAGAGGGAGGAGACAGACTGGAGATTAGACAGTGGAGACCGATCACCTTGCTAGGCACGGCCTACAAGGTCCTAGCTAAGGCGATCAGCAGGCGGCTTCAGCCTCACCTTCCGGACATCATCCACTCCACGCAGACAGGCTTCATCCAGGACAGGAGCATCCTGGATAACATCTTCTCTTTCTGGGAGGCTACGGCTTTGGCTAGATTTCGGCAGGAGGATCTGGCAGTGCTCCTTCTCGACTTCGAGAAGGCATATGATCGGGTGGACTGGGCCTTCTTGGAAGGTACTATGGAGAGGATGGGCTTCCCCCCTCAGTGGATCCGTGGGGTCTCTGCACTCTACACATCGGCTCATAGCCAGGTGCTGATACAAGGCGTGCGCGGAGAGAGGTTCCAGCTCTCGCGCTCGGTGCGGCAGGGGTGCCCCTTGGCGCCCTTTCTTTTTCTTTTTGTGGTGGAGGCCATGAGCACTTTCTTGACGGCACAGGATACAGGTTTGCGGGGCCTCCAGCTCCCCATCCGCACCTCGGAGGAGCTCCTAGACTCGGAGTTTGCGGATGACACTGCTGTCTATCTTCAGGGAGGGGAGGAGAACCTCCGCCGCTTCGCCTCAGCCATGGACAGGTTTTGCAGAGCTTCGGGCGCCTTGATCAACTGGCACAAGTCGTGTGGCTTGTGGGTCAGTTCTGTGCCCCCCCCGACTTGGAGGCCAGTTGATGGGTTTCAGTGGCTGCCCCCCGGCACTACAGTGCGCTATTTGGGATGCTATGTGGGCATTGACATATCTCCGGAGCAGCAGATAGCCCCCCTTCTTCTGAGCATTCGGAAGAAGCTTCTGTATTGGAGTACCGCTCGTTTATCTCTGGCTGGCCGAGTGGTTGTGGCCAACCAGGTTCTACTTGCTACCATGTGGTACATCACTTCTTGCTGGGCCTTCTCGCGGGCGTGCATTGGCCAGGTGCAGAGGCTCATCAGGAACTTTCTTTGGTCCGGTGGCGAACGGGCGGCCCGCCAGGGCCAAGGTGGCATGGGCTGTGATCACCCAGCCGAGGGAGAGAGGCGGCCTGGGCATAGTTGATCCTATTTGTCAGAGCCGAGCTTTGCTTGGCAAGTTGGTGGTTCGTGGCCTCCTACCAGGCGCTGAGCCGTGGAAGGAGTTTCTTGTTTCCAAGATTCTCAGCCGCACTCCTTCTCTTAGCGGCCCCTGGACCCCCAGCATCAGGTGGATCTTTACAGAGCAACGATCCAGAGGAGTGGGCCTTGGCTTCGAGGAGCGTTTTGCAGCTAGCCTTCTGAGGGCCTGGGAGCATCTGAGGCCGTCACTCTTCCAGACTCCCCCGGGCACCGATGAGGAGCGCCTGAGGCAGCCATTGATCTGGAACCCCTTGATCCGACTTCCCAGTGGCCATATGGTTGGATCGCGATCTCACGTGTCGTGGGGCCCGTTGAGTTCCGGCCCAGCCGAGTCCCTAGACGACTGGATATGCTTTCAGCAGCTGCCTCTAGAGGCTCAGGAGAGGAGACTCGGCGGGATGAGAGGCAGAGAGTTGATGAGGCAGGACATTGAGGCGGCCATCCCCCGGGAGTGGCGGACCCCAGTACAGGACCCTCCACCTCCACAGTGGATGGGCGTCTTTACTCGGCATGAGATCCTTCTAGCGGTCTGCGGCTCAGCAGAGAGAGTCGCCCCACTCACCTTCGAGGTGGGAGAGGGAGGTCAGCTTCAGAGGACCCGACTAGAGTTGGATGAGTTCCAAGGTTGCATCTTTCAGAGGGTGCGGGTGGTCGGCTTTCATCAGAGACAGTGGCATGTAGACCCCTCACCGGCCTCGATAGGGGAGGACTATTCTTGGAGATTATGGGCTTGGGACAGCAGGCCTCTTATTCGCCTTCAGTGGGATCCAGGCGAGTGGCTTTGGCGAGATCCCTACTCGGCCCCTACCAGCCCAGGCAACCCCTTTTTTCAGTACACAGCGAGGCTGGGACGGCGGATCCAGAGGCACAGGATAGCGGGCACCCCGGCGGCGGCCGAGCATTGGCGGCGAGACAGGGGCTCTCCCATGCCTTCCTTAGGGACTTCTGGCAGCGCCTTTGGGCCAGCTTCCGGCCCCGGAAGGTGACGCTTTTTCTCTGGCTTACAGCACATAGAGGACTGGCTGTGGGGGCTTGGCTAGCTTTTGGCAGACACCCAGCGTCCTGCCCTCGGTGCGGCCATGCACAGGAGTCGCAGCGGCACTGCTTATGGGATTGCCCTCAGGCACAACAAGTCTGGCAGCGCGCTCTCAGGATGGTTTTTGCAGGCTCGCCAGGTGAGATGATGGCGACGTGGGGTGCGGTGGCTTGGGCCACGGACAGCGGCCCGGCCCTTGGATACGAGGACGTCCCTGGCAGTGTGACCATCCAGGTCTCTGACAGGGCGATGGCGGTGGTTCCGACACCAGACTTCTCTTCGGCAGTCTCCCAGGAGGGGGACCGACACAGATGGGAGATGATCAGCAGCATGACGGCTTGGCACATATGGAGAGCCCGATGCAGGGAGGCCATAGACTGCCAGGCGACTCCACCGGCGGAGGTCATACAGGCCCTCTGGGTGGACATCATCCACACCTTGAGAGGACACTGGGGGAAACTTCAGGGCGACTCGGATCGCATGAGAGGTCGCCGCAAGGCGTTCCTCCGCACTTGGTAGCCTGGCCCTTTCCTCATCGCGAGGGGCGAGGATGTCACTTGGCACTACAGGCCTCCAGTTTGGCTCTTCTCACCTCCCGCATGTACTACTAGGTAGCCCCCCCCAGAGAGCGGCCAGCCACGGGGGTGGAGCTCTGATGTTCACTGTGTTTATTATCCCTCCTTGTGAGGTGAGCTTTGTAGCCTTATGGCGTTTTCTCATTAACTAATAGAAGGATCGTTTTTCCACCCCCCAAAAAAAAAAAAAAAAACTACTTTTTTTTGCCATTGATAACACCATCTATTTTTAGTCAATTGACATGTCACATAATCCATGATTAAAATTCTAGTGTGAAATTAAGGGCATCAAACCACATCATTGTTATGTGGAAAAACACTTATCTTGGCCATTGAGGGAGAGAGTATCTATAAGGTATTTCGAATCTTTTTTGATCCTACAGATGAAGGAAAAGTTCAGAGCATATCCGGTTTTATTGGGTTGACCATGGCTGTGACATGGAAAGATTCACCAAAACTGGAAAATAGACTGCATTACCATCCACAAAGAAAAGAAAAAGGTCAAAGTATCCATGCTTTCCAAAGGAAAAGTAGATATACATGTTTGCCCTCTCTATGCAGAAGGATTCAACTGGCTGGGAGGAGTGGAGGATGATGAGAAAAGTACATCCATTCATCTATCCTCTCTATGCGGAAGGACTCACATATTCCAGACTATATGCCTGCTAGACAGATTCAGAGAGATGCCACAGGACAGATTGTCATACAGAGCTTTTGAGGCATCTAGACAGCTGGCTGAGGCAAGAGACAGAGGATCATGGTATGCACAGGTCACACACATTGGTTCTCACAGCATGGCCTAGACATGGATCATCTACCACCATTTCAGTATGACAGGGATGCACCACATATCCGTCTCTCATAGTGAGGGGAACACAGTATTGAGACAGGACCTATGGCAGCTCTATACACGAGAGACATGGATATTGCCTACACAGCCTCTTCCACCGAAGATGCTATACTACAGAGATCACTTCATGAGTATCACTGATGATGGATTTATAGAGAGGCCTAGATACATGGAGGGCTTTTTACCACACAGCTCCCGAGTGGCTATCGGTCAGCTTAGAGTTTCATCACATCGATTGGAGATCGAGACTGGCAGAGCAACACGGATCCCTTGAGAGGAGAGGGTATGCAGATTGTGCAGAGAGGAGGTGGAGAGTGAGGAGCATTATGTATGCAGATGCAGAGCATATACAGCCATCAGAGAGAGATATCCCATTTTATTCAGAGAGCCACATTCCCTACGCCAGATCTTTGAGGCAACAGACCAGCGCATACTGGGGAGATTCATTCTAGACATACAGCGTCACAGAGAGACATCATTACAGGCTCAGACAGCTCCAGAGGGGGGACGACAGACACAGATTACTACATTTTTTCAGAGATCCATCCCACTCCCAGCCCCTACACGGCAGGGAATTACTCTCTAGAGAGCAGAGACACTCAGAGCCCGCAGGAGACAGAGGACACCTGGCTTTCGGACACCACACCTATACCAGAGAGAGATGACAGAGATCAGAGCTCGGTTTCACAGAGAGGGTACGGAGCGACTAGCTCGCTTCAAAGCAGACCCAGGCATGTTGTTCAGGGAGCTGTGGACACCCCCTTCATTGATGTATACCATTTTATACCCCCAGTATGGTACAGGATGGAGCTAGCTAGGTTGCATATCATGATTGTATACTCCATGCATATAGCTTTGCATTCTCCTAGTAGTAGAGCTCCATCCCCTCCCCCACTCATTGTACTTATTGCACACCCAGATTCAGCTTTTTAGTTCAATACTTTTTCATTTTGTTGGGATGACAGAGGATACCCCATACAGGTACACCGATTTGTCTCATAGGCCAAGTTCGGTCTTTTGGAAGACGTTAATAAAATCTTTCTTTCTTTCTCTCTCCTGTGTTTCCACTTTCCTATCTTCCGTTGTGCATTCCTTTAAGGAGGCCTTGGGATTAGGGAAAGTAGGTGGATATGGGTGGCTAAAGTTCATTATTAATAAATCCATGTGAACTAGCTATTTATGATTGGATGGTTATTTATAGCAACAATTATCACTGGGCAGATCTCAGCCTACAAAATTCTCTTTCCATCGCCATGCTTTTGTCAATTGGCAAGGTTTGGGCATACATACAAGCTAGACAAATGCTTTCGTGAGACTTGTGAGATGGTAATTCACCTTACTTTTCTTCTACCTCATTTTGACCTTGTTTGGATTTAACTTTAGTATGATCTGGATCACCATGGGGGAGCATCGGGACAAATATGCCTGAGCTTGAGGAGACCGGGGAGATAGCAGTAGCAAAAGCATACTTTGATACTGAGATGGCAAAACTTCGGGAGGTGATGCTGCTTGCTTCCGTGATCCCTAGTTCAGTGGGCTCTTCTTGCTCACTAGCGCTTTATGCAAGTGAAAAGAGGGAGCGGATCCATGACCCAGGAGTTGTGGATTCTTGGTTGAACCCATGGAATACTCACTTGGAATTCCACCCTTTCATAGATAATGGGAGATACAGATAGTACGAGGGTTCCTCAAGGGGAGGGCCTTGACTTGGTGGAGGGAAGCCAATTGTATGGGCAGAAATCGAGGCTTAGTTCCAGGGGAGGGCCTTGACTTGGTGGAGGGAAGCCGATTATATGGGCTGAAATCGAGGCTTGGTTCGAGGCTGAATTTCTTCAGGTGGCAGATGAATTCGATGTGATGGCCAGACTTGCAGATTATTTTGTATGTTTCTTTTGAGAAGTATATACAGGAGTTTAGAGAGTTGTAGTCCCCAACAATGCTTATGGATGCTATGCATGCGTTGTCCAGAGATCATAGGCTTGAGGTTAGAAGGAATCATAACAAAACAATAGAGAATGGCATCCAATTTGCTAGGATATACGGAGAGATATTGGGTGTGCCAAAATTAGAAGAATGTCTCTCAGAGACCTCAGACCATAAGTATCTCCAAGAGGGCTTCCTACTAGAAACACAAGTTCAAGATTGGGAGAGCTTCACTAAACTAAAACCAAACCTAGACTTTGGGAGAACCCAATTCGAAGAAGGCCTAGATGAACCAGCAGAACCTCCAGAACTTGGGCAGGGTCGGTGTTTCACTCACTTCCAAATGTTGAGTTGCCGGTGAGGCAAAGAACAAGCCCAAGGTAGCTCATGTGACCAAGGTGAAAGGTAACCCTAACATTACTTCCGTAAATACTGTAGTTTTAGGTCATAGTGCCTGCATGGAATGTAACTTAAACATGGCAGTTTTTTTGGTCCCAACGATCAGTGTTGGGGAAGACTATGCACTCCTTTTTTTTTTTTACTAGAGTTGTACTCACAACTTCATTAATGCTAGATTTGTGTAGAAGTTGGGAGTGCAGATGCAACCAAGTCACCGTGTGTAGTGTGTGAATCTGGTGGCGGGACATGGGCAGATGTGGGATTGATGTGTGTCTCAGTTATTGATATTTATTCAAGATTATACAATGTCCTTTGATTTCTTGGTTTTATGAATCTGGATAGGGATGATGTTACGTTGGATATCAATGATCCACCCTCAATATTGTATTGCACATGCATCGGCTAGCTCATGTTTGTATGGCGCCTCTTATGAGTATCCATGGTTGAGCAACCTGGGTGCCCGACATCCCCGTATTCACTCAGGAAGGTGGCCTAGGAGAGGCAAGATGGTTTAGAGACGGCTTGGATTAGATTTGGCACACTGCCAAATAGGCTACAAGCTACACTGGACTGTTACCTTATAACGGTCCACACAGTCACGACACCAAGTGTGCTTAGCTGCTTTAAAGAATTTTCAATAATATATAGCACTTAACGAGCTGCTCCGGACCTACCTCGTCCAAGAGGAGTTACCTTGGACTGAGCCTGCGCACTCTAGCGTGCCCGACGCCCTCAGCCCCCCCGTCGGCCACGATCACCTCATCAACTCCAGATCTAGGACATGCTCCACCACCATCAAGCTACCTTTCCACATGACATAGCTGAGGGAGACCTCTCGGAGATACTCATTAGCCCTATGCTTGATATTTTGGAGAGTGGTATACCATCTACTCAGAGCTGATGCTGCTCTCATGTTTCTATGTTCTTAGTATTCCATGATGAGTTTCCATGGACAGTTTTGTATCACCCCAGTGAGATAGCTATGTTTATGTTTTCTTTCTGTTTTATTTTCCATGATGAGATATGCCATGGACATTATTGTATCACTTTGGTCTCATAGGCCCATTGGGTCTTTAGTAGACGCTTAATATATCTTTCTTTCTTTCTTTTCTCCCTCCCTCCCCCCCTCCCGCCCACCCACTCCACAGTAGTTACCCAGAGCCCTGTATGTGATTTATCTCCATGATGATGATGTACACAGGTTTTGTCTCATAGGCCGTTTTTTGGCCTTTAGAAGACGTTAGTAAAATCTTTCTTTCTTTTCTCCCTCCCTCCCCCCCTCCCTCCCACCCACTCCACAGTAGTTACCTAGAGCCCTGTATGTGATTTATCTCCATGATGATGATGTACACAGGTTTTGTCTCATAGGCCGTTTTTTGGCCTTTAGAAGACGTTAGTAAAATCTTTCTTTCTTTCTCCCTCTCTCTCTCTTACACACACAATCCCAGGTAGAGTTTACTCTTGGACACCCTGTCTTGACATTGCAAGGCTCGAACGGGACCCAAGATGAGCTCAGATGGTTGTGGGAAAAATGCGTAGTAGTTTCTTGTTCAACTTTAAGGGCTAAGTCTACCCCACAGACTGTGGCACCGACTAGACTATAGACCTACACGGTCATGTCATGGCCGCCCCACATATACATGCCTATATAGGTACACAGCAGCCAGACAGACCCTTCTCCATACAGATCATTAGTCATTACTATGAGTTTACTCCCTAGCTTCTACAAGCACACAACCTCCGTTGTATTAGTTCCAGGCTAGTCATCAATGAAGGCAAATGCATACTTATGGTAGTGCTACGTATAAACAGGAGCTTAACCAAGGGCACTTTTTCCCATGTGGTTTTTCCCCTTGGATATCCAAGGTTAAAGGACACTTTATCATACCCTTTGTACTTGGATATTATATTGGATGTTACAGTGTGTCAGTATTGACTTACGCATTCACCCTCCACACATTTTCCTCGTACTCTTGGTGTCTCTTATCTCTGTGCATCTTTGCAAGTTCTGTATACTGCTTTGCAGCAAACCCTAACACCAATACTTGACTCCCCCATGTGTGAGTCCAACATTTTAAAGAGAATACAGGGGAGAGTGAGAGCTTGAGTCGTACACGAGAGAGTAAGACACGAGAAACATGGATGGCTGAATTTTCTTATATCTTCTTCTCTTCTCTACAACCACAAACTAAAGAGATAAGAGTACATACTACAAGGGAAAGTACTCTCCTATTATAACATACAATGGTCGGTCCATAGTGTAAGCCTGACTATATGAGATGTTGCTATAACTATGCCATACTTTAGTAATCCAAATATGACTATCACACAGCTTGTCGTCCATTGGCAATATATCAACCTTAATCTCGCTAACCATGCCAGTCACGTAAATGCAGAAGCTATCACCCAGGCGGGTCATCAATGTCCGCAACTCTAGTTGAGCTTGATATCTCAACACTCTCTCTCGAGCTCAATTTCACACACTGTACTCCAAGCAAGCTCCTAAACCTATGGAGCTTCTCTGTGCCGAATGCCTTCATGAAGATCTCAATCACCTGTTCCTCTGTGCTGCCATATACCAAATCTACATCACTTGCTAGAATCTTCTCCCTCACAAAGTGATAATGCACCTCAATGTGCTTTGTCCTAGCATGGCATATTGGATTACTAGCGAGCTGTATGCTACTCATGTTATCACAATAAAAGATAACGACCCTATCCGTGGGCTCACCTGTATCACCAAGTGGCTTTTGAAACTAAGCTATCTCACAAGCTGCCGTAGCAGCGTTCCTGTACTCTGCCTTTGTACTTGATAAGGCAACTATCGACTTGTTTCTTGTTGGTCCAACTCACAGCAACACTACCAAAAGAAAACATGAAGCCGTTGATAGATCTCCTGTTTGTGACACTACTAGCCCAATCAACATCTCTGTATCCATGTAGTTGTATCTCTTTGCCAATCTCAGAAAAGTCCATAATTAACTCTGGTCAACTCTGATCTTTATGTACGTGAGAATCTCTCTAGCCACATCCAAGTGTGACTTCTTGGGGACCTGCATAAACTGACCCACAAGTCTAACAACATAGCTCAAGTTTGGCCTAGTAATGGTCATGTAGATCAAGCTACCTATTATACGCCTATACATAGTGGGGTCCTTCAAAAGTTCACATGTATGTGCAGAAAGCTTTGTGTTCTATCCCAATGGCACTGAAATAGGCTTATAGCCTATCATACCATACTTAGACAACATTTCCAAGCCATACTACCAACAAAATGCCATGAGATGATTTGAAAACCTCTATACCCAAGAAATACTACAGCTCACCCAAATCCTTCATCTCAAATTTATGCTTCAAGGCCTCTTGACATCATGTATCATGTATGTCAGTATCACTATCACTAGCGATAATCAAGTCATCCACATAAATGACTAATAGCATAATCCCTCTGTTTGTCTTTTTTACATAAAGTGAAAAATTTGCATTGGATATCTGAAGATACTCCTTGATCTTATTTGACCATGCCTGCTTCAAGCCATACGAGGCTTTTTTTTGTTCAGAAAGGAGACTTCTATTAAGTATGAATTTTTTTACAGAATGGAGATTTCACACCAAGCAAGGTGAAGATCGCAACCAATCAGGAGCCCTGTGCTACCAATGGGGTCTCGAGTGAGAGGATGTGAAAAAGATACCAATGTCCCACTCTCTCAAAAACTGGCCGTGCTTCCTCTCCGCGGCTCTCGAAGATCCCTGGATTCTGGCCCAGGTAGCCATAATGGTGTGAATAATATCACTCCAAATCCTGCAAAGACACTGAGAAACAAGAACGGGAGTACCCTCAATGGTCTCAGTGCATCTAGCCTTCCAGATATTCCAGGCTGAGATGCTAGCAATAATCTCCCAAGAACTGTCTAACCTCTGTGCCGGAGGGACAAAGTGTGAAAGTGGCAAATCTTGAAGACAAAACTGCCGAGCAACTCCTTGCCTAACCATAATGGCCAAGCTCCTTTCAGTCCCCTCGGATCTCAGCTGAGGCCCAGCCAGAGTCAACCAAATGATAGAACCAAAAGAAATAATAGCATCCCTCTTAATCCTACCAAAGAGGGGTGCAATCGCAGACCAAACCCTTTGTGCTTCACTGCATTCCCATAAACAATGGTAAACTGACTCCGAAACTCCTGCACATCTAGGGCATGCTGGGCAAGCACCAGTAACAGACGACCACTGATTGGTGGCCAAACCACCATGAAGGGAAACCCAAATAAAGGAGGAAATCTGTGGCTTCCTATAAGAATGCCACAATCTCTGCCAAAATACCCTCTGAATGTCAATCGAATGCCATAAGACTCCCAATGGGGTCTAAGAGTAGGGACACTCTGAATGTGTCCCAAGATAAGATGTCTGGCATTCCGCACCGTATAACTGAAAAAAGGCATGCTTTTCAAAGGGTTACAAGCATCCTTCCACTCCCACTCACCGGGGTCCCAATGCAAATGTCTGATAGGGCAGCCACCATACAACACTCTCTGTGATCATCCCTGGGGGGGGGGGGATCAACAAATACATGCTTCCCTAACCTGCCAACAACTCTGACCGGACGAATCTGGGGGCCCTCAATAAGGTCTTGCACATCACATTTCTCCAGCTGCCATCCATCCTATACAGAAAAAAAGACCAGTACATTATCCTCCCTAGGCAAGGAGATACCCATAACCTGAAGAGGAACACCTGTCCCAGAGAAAACCCCAAACCAAGAATGATGACGACCTTCCAATAAAGATCCAATAATCCAGTGGTTGGGAATGGCTGCATCAATCTGTGCAATCCTTCGGCTAGAGCCTCTCAAATGCTGCGTGAAATCCAATCTCTGCACCTCGGTAAGGCTCTGAAACCTCTTCCAAGCCAGCATTGGGGGTATAGGGTCTCCCAGCCAACCCAAAGAATATGCATAGCTGCCCCAAGAGGCCTACCATGCACATCTAAGATCAAATCATTCAACAACATGGGCTGCCGGTTAGCTTCCTCCGCTGAACGCGAGGGGATGTGTACCAAAAAACTCCTCAGGCAGTCCCAAGCCCGTAGGAAGGACCTAACCAAGGGAGACGAAGGGGAGCGATGAACTGCATCCGAAAAAATAAAGTGTGAGTTGAGAGTCTAGTCACCTCCACAAACAGGGACACACTTCGTGATATGCTACATGAGAAAGTCCTTCCACGGCTCAGTGCCTAGAAGAAAGCCCCTACCAACAAGCTTACAGAGCAAAGGCTTACATTGCACCTCAGGGTCAATGATATTCAATGCCCCTTCCTGATTAGGCCTAATAATGGTTTCCCAAGCAACTCTAGCCCTGGTGTGTGCATTTCCATCAAGCCCTGACCAAAGAAAGTTCCGAATAAGGCAACGAAGTTGGCCAATGCAGCCCTTATGAAAAATCCTGCACGAAGTAATAAACCAAGTCGTGGCTAGCAAAACTTGGTTAGCCACTAAAGCTCTAGAGGCCAAGTCGAGCTTCCTCCTACTCCAGTGATGAAGTTTACTTTTAATGCTTAAGAGCACTGGAGCAAACTGTTGCGCAGGGGAGATGTCAACGCCCACCTGACAACCAAGGTATCTGACAGAGCATCCTCTCTCAATCCAAGTAAAACCAACATATGTACCCCAATCTGCAAGAGGAGAATCACTGATCCAAAAACCAACTGATTTATGCCAATTGATAGTAGCTCCTGCTGCCAAACAAAAGGTCTCCAAGGCTGTCCAGAAAGCCCATAAACAAGCATGTGAAGCCTCAAGGAACAACGCCGTATCATCTGCTAAGTTAGAGTCCAAAAACTCTTCCTCTGTGCATAAAGGCAGCCTGAGACCCACAACACCAGGGGCAGCCCGAAGAAACCTGCTCATAGCCTCAACTACAATGAGGTACAATAAAGGGGCGAGGGGATAGCCCTGCCTCACCAAACGGGAAATCTAAAAACGCTCGCCGCGTCCCCCACAAGCTAAAACAGTGCTATGAACCTCCCTGTATAGGCAGGGCACCCCTCTGATCCAATTTTGGGAAAACCCCATATGTGCCATAGTGCCCTCCAAAAAATCCCAATCCACTCTATCATAAGCTTTTTCAAAATCAAGCAAAAGAATTGCAAGAGGCTGCTAACTAGACTTTGCCCACTCGACAGCTTCCCAGAAAGAAAAGATGTTATCAAATATACTCCTTCCTTGGAGGAACCCATTCTGTGTATCATGGATAGTCCTTTGGAGAATCGGTTGCAACCTTATACTCAAGGCTTTGACTAAGATCTCATATGCAGATCCAAGGAGAGTGATGGGCCTCCATTGCTTGATGTCAGTCTTGTCCCCACTCTTGGGGATAAGTTGAATCAGCCCCTCCATGAGGTATGGCAGCATCATACCCGACAGCCACATTTCCTGAAGGGCAACAGTGATAGCATCTCCAATGTGATCCCAAAAACGAATAAAGAATGCGGGAGAAAGACCATCATCCCCTAGGCATGAACCGTTGGAAAGAGCATGCAGTGCGTGAAGGAATTCATCCTTCGAGAAAGGGGCATCCAGGGAAGAACACATAGCATCTGTAATGAGCCTGGCATGCACTCCCAAACTTTCTGCCGTGACACATCTCTCAGAGGAGAGAGCACCTCTGCAATCAACAAAGACCGATAAAAATCTGAAGTAATACCCCTTACCTTATCAGGCTCAATCTGAACCTCACCCTGTGAATCTTGCAAATACCTCACAGAATCCCTGCTACGGGAAGCTTCGCCTATGCACTGAAAAAAAACTCTTTGTTGCATCTACCATCCATCTAAGTCCAAAAAGCCTCGTTCGCATGAAACGTGAACTCAACCCTCCTGTCCATGGCCAACTGCAGCTCTGCTCTAACTGTGTCAAGAGGTCTGTAATCCAAGACGCATGTGGATGCTTTTCATGTTCCCTTTGAAGAGCAGCAATCCTACGCCTAATAGCTCTCTCCTTGTCCAGAGCCTCCTTCTTGGACAAGGCAGCGCTATGATAATGATGGCTGGTCCTCTTAAGAGCCAGCGCAATATTATGACAAGGATCAGAACCGTCACAAGATCTCCATTACTTCAAGTAATGAAAGTCCACTCATCCTGCACGAGATTTACTGATGCATCATCTTTCCCTACAGGTGATGAAGAAGAATCTACAGCCATGTAGCTTTCTTTTTTCTTCTCCTTTGCAAGCCTTTTCCTGCACTCATTCAAGTAATGACCTGGCTACTTGGCAGTAGTGACATTTGTCCTTTTTCTTGGGCTTGCCTACATCATTTCTAGCCTTTTGTGAAGCCTGTCCCAAATCAATGTGTTTGGCTTTTCCCTTGCCTTTGTCTTGGGCAGCAAAAGCCCCATCACTCACTACCACGCATGCTGGAAGATTTGTTCTTCCGATTCTACTCCTCCTTTAGTACAAGCCAACCAACTCTTCAAACAAGATTGATTCCGGTTTCCCCGCATAGATAGAGTGAGCGATGTGTGGAAGTTCAAGTAGGTTTCTGGCAAAGATGATAGTGTCTTGGAAACCAACTCCTTTTCGGAAATGACTTCATCAATATTGAGCAACTGCTCCCGAAGATCCTGGATCTTCGTAAGATAATCAGCCATACTATCACCTTCATTCATGTCCAAGTTCTCAAGCTCTTTCTTGAGAAATGCAACCCTGGCCTCATTCTTTGCCTGATACATGGTTTCAAGTACATCCCAAGCTCACCTTGAGGTTCTGCAAGACCGAATATGCAGTATAATTGATCACTTTACTGACAAAACAATCAAATCCACTGCTTGGGCATCGCGAGTATCCCATCTTTTCTGCTCCTGTGAGGGAGGAGTGGGTTCTACTGCTTGTTGAGCACCACGGCCACGCATGTTAGGTGCTATGTCAACAGGGCGTACATCTTCACCTAACACATCACCCCATAATCCTTTGGCCACAAGTAGATTTCGGACCATGAAACTCCATAGGAAGTAATTACTGCCATCCAATTTGTCCTCTTGGGACAAAACCCTGAATATATCGGTCGTAGCGTCAAATCTTGACGGCGACCAGACGCTACTAACCTTGGAGTCAGACCTTCATAGAGACCAGGCGCTACTGCAAACGAGAGGGAGATAGATGGAGAGAAATGCAAGTGGATATTGAGGGCAGGTGGATACCTGCCCTCAATATCAATAAACAAGAAACACATGCTAGTACAAGTTCCAAGCAGGAGGGGGAAGATCACCTCGTATGTGAGGGACTGCAGCAAGCCAATATGCAGAGGCACTAAGGCATGCAAGAGGCACAAAGCAATGAATGAGAGGGAGGGAAGGACTGGCTATATATATGCCCAAATAGGGGCAGCCAACCTGCTCCTCTCACGACTAGGAATAAAACCTAATGACTCCATAAAAGTAGATCTCCGTAGCGCCGCTACGGGTGCTACTACAGGAGGGGACGGCTCTGGCTCACCACCCAGCCGCAGAGAAAGAATGAGGATTGCCCCTCATCCCCCATGCTATATAGTGTGTGGCCTGCCGTCCACACTAGCCTTGCCGCCCATGACTCCGCATGGGCGTCCTCTCCCACTAAACCCCGGATGGCCACATCCTCATCCCCCATGCTATATAGTGTGTGGCCTGCCGTCCAATGACTCCGCATGGGTGTCCTCTCCCACTGAACCCCGGATGGTCACACCCTCGCGGCGCTCCGGTCGAGGCGTTGACGCTAAAGCCCTGTCTGGCCATCCGGTCTGCCGTCGGTCACAGGCGTTACAGCCTACGTGACATTACTCCCCCCTTAAGAATAGTTTTTGTCCTCGAAAACAAACTGGGGAAACCTCTTGGAAAGGGAAAAAGTGGGAATATGATGTGAGGGGTGACCAACCCCTCTAGCTAACATGGTCAGCCCTAAAGGCTAAAATAGGACACCACAAAGGAAGCCAGTAGCAAGGGGATGATGATGTCTAACACTCCTAAACTTGCTAGATTAGGCCCTAATCTTGAGGATTAGTATTAGGTACGTAACACCAGCACTAGGAGCTCATCTATAGCCTTGCTGCCTCGCACATCCGGCGAGCGTGCTGCAACGAGACTATTGGAGGTGAGCCCACTCCCCACGCGGAGACCATTCGAGCTATCTAGGTTGATCTCATTCACACCTTGTGAGGACACCTAGAGTGCCTGGCAGGGGACTCAATGCGCATGCAAAGGCAGCGGTTTCTTCTACACCTAGAGCACCGGACCCTTCTTACAGTTATCTGGCATTACACGCCACCATTTTGGCTCCGACATCAGCACCATATCCAAGGGCGGCTACCTCACTTACACTCACACTCGAAGATCATGCTCCGAGGTATTTTTGCCTCGCCATCACCTATGTATCGCATATTACACCCCCATTATGGTATTGGTTGGAGCTAGACAAATCTGATTCTTGTATACCCTACGCATATAGGTTGCATACTAAGCCTCTAGTAGTAGTGCTCCATCCATCACACCCCCCCCACTAGCTCAGTACTTTCATAGTTTATTTCCTGTTCATTTTGTCCTTTTTTTTTTCTGGACATCCAGAAGACATTGACAGTTGTACATTGATTTGTCTCATAGGTCAAGTTCGGCCTCTAGTAGACATTAATACAGCTTTCTTTCTTTCTCTCTCCCCCCCCCCCCCCCTCCTCCTCCTCCTCCTCTAATGTAGCCTCCCGTCCAGAGTGGCCAGCCATAGAGGGAGCCCCCCCTGTATTTTTTTTTTCAGTTTTCTTACTGTCCTGGACAGGGTTGCACTATGCCTCTTGGCAGTTTTTTTTTAACTAATAGAAGGATCTATTCTTAGAAAACAAAAATTGCAACATCACCTCGCAACTACTTGACATGAGTAGACATATGCTAGCTCATCAACTACCACCCCTTCACATTATCCACCTCATCCACAGGTCTAATGTTTTTTAATAAAGCATGCTCATAGCAAGTACAACCTTTTGAAAATTAAGAAGTGAAGGAAGAAAATAACACTTTAAAAGCAGCAGCTGCATGTCAGGTCCAGGATACTGGATCATCTCAAGTGCCATTGTTCCAGCACGGAGGAAGTGAATGTGCTTAAGCTGTCAACCAGCAAGCCCAAGCTCACCCCGAACCTTGGTCGCACCTCAGCTTGATACAAATACGTACGAAAAAGCTGTCGTACAAACAAGTGAATCCTCCTTCAATCTCACTTGTCACAGTGTTTATATTTGGGTAAAAATGGTAGGATCAGAATAAGGTAACGAACTAATAAGCCAACTGTATAGCTACATTGAGTAGGACCACATACCTCTCTTCGAAAATAAACGCGTGCTTGAAGGCATGCCCATTCCTCCACCATTATCACCACTCCATGCTCAGACAATTCACAAATTGCATCCAACCACTATTTGTAGATCTCCATGTTTACCAACAACCCTTAAGAACTTTAAATGAAAAACTTAAAAATGCAAGCACAGCTGCCTACAGCTAGCTCTGCTATAGGCTGCTGGCTAGACACTAGACAAAACACAATATTCTGGGTTGAACATGGTGCCATTCTTGGACACACAGTCTCCAAGAATGGCATCTCCAAGTGATGATGAAAAATGAATTCGCCTATAGATCGCCCAAATCAAATCTAAACTGCTCAAACTTTAGCTTGGGGAGTGCTTTGGTAAGATATTAACCACCCAGCGTTGCTAGACGTTTGTGAACGGCTCATACAAAACACATTTCAAAAACGTTACGTACACTTCTTACCTCTCAAAAACGTTTCCACCTACAGCATGTAAAAAACTAGTTTATCCATCTTATCCCAAGAAGTGGGGAAAGATGTCTCTACTTTACACTATGAGAAACCAATCGCTTCCAGCAGAACTTCATTCAAAAAAAGCACTCTTGACATCCATTGATGAAGTGTCCAAAAGCATGGAGTATTGAGCGTGAATTCAAGGTAGTGCCTACAAATACTCAAAGCATGAATCACCTCTAAAAGTTCTTTCTCACATAGTGCTCCCAAAGTTGAGATTGAATGCATGTAGCCTTCAACTCTCAAATGCCACTGCGTGAGACTCTTGATTTCGGACTACTCCAATGCACACACATCACACATAGAACTCCATGCTAAATTGTTGATTGAGGTTTGGTGAAACAATACCAGACTAGAGATGATAGCTTCTCTAAGATCTTGTAAAGTTTTTCTAGTAGCTGCCATCCATTTGAAGGTTGTCACATGTGCAAATTACTAATCTCCTATAATAAGAGCATGCGCCAAGAAAAATACAAACCTCACACACCAAGCATAATTAGGACCAACTTTGGGTCCCTGGATGGCCTTACCCTTAGCCAGATCCATCCCAATTCCATCTTTGGATACTATGTGTCCCAACAAGTAATGAATCTCTCTGTCTCACAGATCCCTAATTTCTTGGAGTGTTTTGGAGTTGATTATCCTGATTATTCTACGACATGCTTGGCATGCAAATTTTGATCATGCCAAGATGTATGGAACCTTGAGCTGGGCTTATAGGTCATTTTCAGATCTCGGGCTTGGCCCGTGAACCTGGTTCATGAAGAGATCTTTGGGCTTGGCCAACTAATTCATTCGTCATGTACAGTTGGTAAACTTGATGGTTTAGTAGATATCTTTGGACTTCAGTGCAGATACCCGAAGGGTTTTTGGATGGCGCTAGTGTGGTTATCGGGTCCTAAGAAAGGGCCATGCTAGTGTGGATATTGAGGGCAGGTGGATACCTGCCCTCAATATCAACAAACAAGAAACACATGCTAGTACAAGTTCCAAGCAGGAGGGGGAAGATCACCTCGTATGTGAGGGACTGCAGCAAGCCAATATGCAGAGGCACTAAGGCATGCAAGAGGCACAAAGCAATGAATGAGAGGGAGGGAAGGACTGGCTATATATATGCCCAAATAGGGGCAGCCAACCTGCTCCTCTCACGACTAGGAATAAAACCTAATGACTCCATAAAAGTAGATCTCCGTAGCGCCGCTACGGGTGCTACTACAGGAGGGGACGGCTCTGGCTCACCACCCAGCCGCAGAGGAAGAATGAGGACTGCCCCTCATCCCCCATGCTATATAGTGTGTGGCCTGCCGTCCACACTAGCCTTGCCGCCCATGACTCCGCATGGGAGTCCTCTCCCACTGAACCCCGGATGGCCACATCCTCTCGGCGCTCCGGTCGAGGCGTTGACGCTAAAGCCCTGTCTGGCCATCCGGTCTGCCATCGGTCACAGGCGTTACAGCCTACGTGACATTACTTCCCCCTTAAGAAGAGTTTTTGTCCTCAAAAACAAACTAGGGAAACCTCTTCGAGAGGGAAAAAGTGGGAATATGATATGAGGGGTGACCAGCCCCTCTAGCTAACATGGTCAGCCCTAAAGGCTAAAATAGGACACCACAAAGGAAGCCAGTAGCAAGGGGATGATGATGTCTAACACTCCTAACCTTGCCAGATTAGGCCCTAATCTTGAGGATTAGTATTAGGTACGTAACACCAGCACTAGGAGCTCATCTATAGCCTTGCTGCCCTCACACATCCGGCGAGCGTGCTGCAACGAGACTATTGGAGGTGAGCCCACTCCCCACGCGGAGACCATTTGAGCTATCTAGGTTGATCTCATTCACACCTTGTGAGGACACCTAGAGTGCCTGGCAAGGGACTCAATGCGCATGCAAAGGCAGCGGTTTCTTCTACACCTGGAGCACCAGACCCTTCTTACAGTTATCTGGCATTACACGCCACCATTTTGGCTCCGACATCAGCACCATATCCAAGAGCGGCTAGCTCACTTACACTCACACTCGAAGATCATGCTCCGAGGTATTTTTGCCTCGCCATCGCCTATGTATCACATATTACACCAAAAGACATTGACAGTTGTACATTGATTTGTGTCATAGGTCAAGTTCGGCCTCTAGTAGACATTAATACAGCTTTCTTTCTTTCTCTCTCTCCCCCACCCCCCCCCCTCCCCCCCCCCTCCTCCTCCTCCTCTGATGTAGCCTCCCGTCCAGAGTGGCCAGCCATAGAGGGAGCCCCCCCTGTATTTTTTTTTTCAGTTTTCTTACTGTCCTGGACAGGGTTGCACTATGCCTCTTGGCAGTTTTTTTTTAACTAATAGAAGGATCTATTCTTAGAAAACAAAAAATGCAACATCACCTCGCAACTACTTGACATGAGTAGACATATGCTAGCTCATCAACTACCACCCCTTCACATTATCCACCTCATCCACAGGTATAATCTTTTTTAATAAAGCATGCTCATAGCAAGTACAACCTTTTGAAAATTAAGAAGTGAAGGAAGAAAATAACACTTTAAAAGCAGCAACTGCATGTCAGGTCCAGGATACTCGATCATCTCAAGTGCCGTTGTTCCAGCGCGGAGGAAGTGAATGTGCTTAAGCTGTCAACCAGCAAGCCCAAGCTCACCCCGAACCTTGGTCGCACCTCAGCTTGATACAAATACGTACGAAAAAGCTGTCGTACAAACAAGTGAATCCTCCTTCAATCTCACTTGTCACAGTGTTTATATTTGGGTAAAAATGGTAGGATCAGAATAAGGTAACGAACTAATAAGCCAACTGTATAGCTACATTGAGTAGGACCACATACCTCTCTTCGAAAATAAACGCGTGCTTGAAGGCATGCCCATTCCTCCACCATTATCACCACTCCATGCTCAGACAATTCACAAATTGCATCCAACCACCATTTGTAGATCTCCATGTTTACCAACAACCCTTAAGAACTTTAAATGAAAAACTTAAAAATGCAAGCACAGCTGCCTACAGCTAGCTCTGCTATAGGCTGCTGGCTAGACACTAGACAAAACACAATATTCTGGGTTGAACATGGTGCCATTCTTGGACACACAGTCTCCAAGAATGGCATCTCCAAGTGATGATGAAAAATGAATTCGCCTATAGATCGCCCAAATCAAATCTAAACTGCTCAAACTTTAGCTTGGGGAGTGCTTTGGTAAGATATTAACCACCCAGCGTTGCTAGACGTTTGTGAACGGCTCATACAAAACACATTTCAAAAACGTTACGTACACTTCTTACCTCTCAAAAACGTTTCCGCCTACAGCATGTAAAAAACTAGTTTATCCATCTTATCCCAAGAAGTGGGGAAAGATGTCTCTACTTTACACTATGAGAAACCAATCGCTTCCAGCAGAACTTCATTCAAAAAAAGCACTCTTGACATCCATTGATGAAGTGTCCAAAAGCATGGAGTATTGAGCGTGAATTCAAGGTAGTGCCTACAAATACTCAAAGCATGAATCACCTCTAAAAGTTCTTTCTCACATAGTGCTCCCAAAGTTGAGATTGAATGCATGTAGCCTTCAACTCTCAAATGCCACTGCGTGAGACTCTTGATTTCGGACTACTCCAATGCACACACATCACACATAGAACTCCATGCTAAATTGTTGATTGAGGTTTGGTGAAACAATACCAGACTAGAGATGATAGCTTCTCTAAGATCTTGTAAAGTTTTTCTAGTAGCTGCCATCCATTTGAAGGTTGTCACATGTGCAAATTACTAATCTCCTATAATAAGAGCATGCGCCAAGAAAAATACAAACCTCACACACCAAGCATAATTAGGACCAACTTTGGGTCCTTGGATGGCCTTACCCTTAGCCAGATCCATCCCAATTCCATCTTTGGATACTGTGTGTCCCAACAAGTAATGAATCTCTCTATCTCACAGATCCCTAATTTCTTGGAGTGTTTTGGAGTTGATTATCCTGATTATTCTACGACATGCTTGGCATGCAAATTTTGATCATGGCAAGATGTATGGAACCTTGAGCTGGGCTTATAGGTCATTTTCAGATCTCGGGCTTGGCCCGTGAACCTAGTTCATGAAGAGATCTTTGGGCTTGGCCAACTAATTCATTCGTCATGTACAGTTGGTGTACTTGATGGTTTAGTAGATATCTTTGGACTTCAGTGCAGATACCCGAAGGGTTTTTGGATGGCGCTAGTGTGGTTATCGGGTCCTAAGAAAAAGGCCATGCTAGTGTGGATATTGAGGGCAGGTGGATACCTGCCCTCAATATCAACAAACAAGAAACACATGCTAGTACAAGTTCCAAGCAGGAGGGGGAAGATCACCTCGTATGTGAAGGACTGCAGCAAGACAATATGCAGAGGCACTAAGGCATGCAAGAGGCACAAAGCAATGAATGAGAGGGAGGGAAGGACTGGCTATATATATGCCCAAATAGGGGCAGCCAACTTGCTCCTCTCACGACTAGGAATAAAACCTAATGACTCCATAAAAGTAGATCTCCGTAGCGCCGCTACGGGTGCTACTACAGGAGGGGACGGCTTTGGCTCACCACCCAGCCGCAGAGGAAGAATGAGGATTGCCCCTCATCCCCCATGCTATATAGTGTGTGGCCTGCCGTCCACACTAGCCTTGCCGCCCATGACTCCGCATGGGCGTCCTCTCCCACTGAACCCCGGATGGCCACATCCTCGCGGCGCTCCGGTCGAGGCGTTGACGCTAAAGCCCTGTCTGGCCATCCGGTCTGCCATCGGTCACAGGCGTTACAGCCTACGTGACATTACTCCCCCCTTAAGAAGAGTTTTTGTCCTCGAACACAAACTGGGGAAACCTCTTGGAAAGGGAAAAAGTGGGAATATGATATGAGGGGTGACCAGCCCCTCTAGCTAACATGGTCAGCCCTAAAGGCTAAAATAGGACACCACAAAGGAAGCCAGGAGCAAGGGGATGATGATGTCTAACACTCCTAACCTTGCCAGATTAGGCCCTAATCTTGAGGATTAGTATTAGGTACGTAACACCAGCACTAGGAGCTCATCTATAGCCTTGCTGCCCTCACACATCCGGCGAGCGTGCTGCAACGAGACTATTGGAGGTGAGCCCACTCCCCACGCGGAGACCATTTGAGCTATCTAGGTTGATCTCATTCACACCTTGTGAGGACACCTAGAGTGCCTGGCAAGGGACTCAATGCGCATGCAAAGGCAGTGGTTTCTTCTACACCTGGAGCACCAGACCCTTCTTACAGTTATCTGGCATTACACGCCACCATTTTGGCTCCGACATCAGCACCATATCCAAGAGCGGCTAGCTCACTTACACTCACACTCGAAGATCATGCTCCGAGGTATTTTTGCCTCGCCATCGCCTATGTATCACATATTACACCAAAAGACATTGACAGTTGTACATTGATTTGTGTCATAGGTCAAGTTCGGCCTCTAGTAGACATTAATACAGCTTTCTTTCTTTCTCTCTCTCCCCCACCCCCCCCCCCCCTCCCCCCCCTCCTCCTCCTCCTCTGATGTAGCCTCCCGTCCAGAGTGGCCAGCCATAGAGGGAGCCCCCCCTGTATTTTTTTTTTCAGTTTTCTTACTGTCCTGGACAGGGTTGCACTATGCCTCTTGGCAGTTTTTTTTTAACTAATAGAAGGATCTATTCTTAGAAAACAAAAAATGCAACATCACCTCGCAACTACTTGACATGAGTAGACATATGCTAGCTCATCAACTACCACCCCTTCACATTATCCACCTCATCCACAGGTATAATCTTTTTTAATAAAGCATGCTCATAGCAAGTACAACCTTTTGAAAATTAAGAAGTGAAGGAAGAAAATAACACTTTAAAAGCAGCAACTGCATGTCAGGTCCAGGATACTGGATCATCTCAAGTGCCGTTGTTCCAGCGCGGAGGAAGTGAATGTGCTTAAGCTGTCAACCAGCAAGCCCAAGCTCACCCCGAACCTTGGTCGCACCTCAGCTTGATACAAATACGTACGAAAAAGCTGTCGTACAAACAAGTGAATCCTCCTTCAATCTCACTTGTCACAGTGTTTATATTTGGGTAAAAATGGTAGGATCAGAATAAGGTAACGAACTAATAAGCCAACTGTATAGCTACATTGAGTAGGACCACATACCTCTCTTCGAAAATAAACGCGTGCTTGAAGGCATGCCCATTCCTCCACCATTATCACCACTCCATGCTCAGACAATTCACAAATTGCATCCAACCACTATTTGTAGATCTCCATGTTTACCAACAACCCTTAAGAACTTTAAATGAAAAACTTAAAAATGCAAGCACAGCTGCCTACAGCTAGCTCTGCTATAGGCTGCTGGCTAGACACTAGACAAAACACAATATTCTGGGTTGAACATGGTGCCATTCTTGGACACACAGTCTCCAAGAATGGCATCTCCAAGTGATGATGAAAAATGAATTCGCCTATAGATCGCCCAAATCAAATCTAAACTGCTCAAACTTTAGCTTGGGGAGTGCTTTGGTAAGATATTAACCACCCAGCGTTGCTAGACGTTTGTGAACGGCTCATACAAAACACATTTCAAAAACGTTACGTACACTTCTTACCTCTCAAAAACGTTTCCACCTACAGCATGTAAAAAACTAGTTTATCCATCTTATCCCAAGAAGTGGGGAAAGATGTCTCTACTTTACACTATGAGAAACCAATCGCTTCCAGCAGAACTTCATTCAAAAAAAGCACTCTTGACATCCATTGATGAAGTGTCCAAAAGCATGGAGTATTGAGCGTGAATTCAAGGTAGTGCCTACAAATACTCAAAGCATGAATCACCTCTAAAAGTTCTTTCTCACATAGTGCTCCCAAAGTTGAGATTGAATGCATGTAGCCTTCAACTCTCAAATGCCACTGCGTGAGACTCTTGATTTCGGACTACTCCAATGCACACACATCACACATAGAACTCCATGCTAAATTGTTGATTGAGGTTTGGTGAAACAATACCAGACTAGAGATGATAGCTTCTCTAAGATCTTGTAAAGTTTTTCTAGTAGCTGCCATCCATTTGAAGGTTGTCACATGTGCAAATTACTAATCTCCTATAATAAGAGCATGCGCCAAGAAAAATACAAACCTCACACACCAAGCATAATTAGGACCAACTTTGGGTCCCTGGATGGCCTTACCCTTAGCCAGATCCATCCCAATTCCATCTTTGGATACTATGTGTCCCAACAAGTAATGAATCTCTCTGTCTCACAGATCCCTAATTTCTTGGAGTGTTTTGGAGTTGATTATCCTGATTATTCTACGACATGCTTGGCATGCAAATTTTGATCATGGCAAGATGTATGGAACCTTGAGCTGGGCTTATAGGTCATTTTCAGATCTCGGGCTTGGCCCGTGAACCTGGTTCATGAAGAGATCTTTGGGCTTGGCCAACTAATTCATTCGTCATGTACAGTTGGTGTACTTGATGGTTTAGTAGATATCTTTGGACTTCAGTGCAGATACCCGAAGGGTTTTTGGATGGCGCTAGTGTGGTTATCGGGTCCTAAGAAAGGGCCATGCTAGTGTGGATATTGAGGGCAGGTGGATACCTGCCCTCAATATCAACAAACAAGAAACACATGCTAGTACAAGTTCCAAGCAGGAGGGGGAAGATCACCTCGTATGTGAGGGACTGCAACAAGCCAATATGCAGAGGCACTAAGGCATGCAAGAGGCACAAAGCAATGAATGAGAGGGAGGGAAGGACTGGCTATATATATGCCCAAATAGGGGCAGCCAACCTACTCCTCTCACGACTAGGAATAAAACCTAATGACTCCATAAAAGTAGATCTCCGTAGCGCCGCTACGGGTGCTACTACAGGAGGGGACGGCTCTGGCTCACCACCCAGCCGCAGAGGAAGAATGAGGATTGCCCCTCATCCCCCATGGTATATAGTGTGTGGCCTGCCGTCCACACTAGCCTTGCCGCCCATGACTCCGCATGGGCGTCCTCTCCCACTGAACCCCGGACGGCCACATCCTCGCGGCGCTCCGGTCGAGGCGTTGACGCTAAAGCCCTGTCTGGCCATCCGGTCTGCCATCGGTCACAGGCGTTACAGCCTACGTGACATTACTCCCCCCTTAAGAAGAGTTTTTGTCCTCGAAAACAAACTGGGGAAACCTCTTGGAAAGGGAAAAAGTGGGAATATGATATGAGCGGTGACCAGCCCCTCTAGCTAACATGGTCAGCCCTAAAGGCTAAAATAGGACACCACAAAGGAAGCCAGTAGCAAGGGGATGATGATGTCTAACACTCCTAACCTTGCCAGATTAGGCCCTAATCTTGAGGATTAGTATTAGGTACGTAACACCAGCACTAGGAGCTCATCTATAGCCTTGCTGCCCTCACACATCCGGCCAGCGTGCTGCAACGAGACTATTGGAGGTGAGCCCACTCCCCACGCGGAGACCATTTGAGCTATCTAGGTTGATCTCATTCACACCTTGTGAGGACACCTAGAGTGCCTGGCAAGGGACTCAATGCGCATGCAAAGGCAGCGGTTTCTTCTACACCTGGAGCACCAGACCCTTCTTACAGTTATCTGGCATTACACGCCACCATTTTGGCTCCGACATCAGCACCATATCCAAGAGCGGCTAGCTCACTTACACTCACACTCGAAGATCATGCTCCGAGGTATTTTTGCCTCGCCATCGCCTATGTATCACATATTACACCAAAAGACATTGACAGTTGTACATTGATTTGTGTCATAGGTCAAGTTCGGCCTCTAGTAGACATTAATACAGCTTTCTTTCTTTCTCTCTCTCCCCCACCCCCCCCCCCTCCCCCCCCCTCCTCCTCCTCCTCTGATGTAGCCTCCCGTCCAGAGTGGCCAGCCATAGAGGGAGCCCCCCCTGTATTTTTTTTTTCAGTTTTCTTACTGTCCTGGACAGGGTTGCACTATGCCTCTTGGCAGTTTTTTTTTAACTAATAGACGGATCTATTCTTAGAAAACAAAAAATGCAACATCACCTCGCAACTACTTGACATGAGTAGACATATGCTAGCTCATCAACTACCACCCCTTCACATTATCCACCTCATCCACAGGTATAATCTTTTTTAATAAAGCATGCTCATAGCAAGTACAACCTTCTAAAAATTAAGAAGTGAAGGAAGAAAATAACACTTTAAAAGCAGCAGCTGCATGTCAGGTCCAGGATACTGGATCATCTCAAGTGCCGTTGTTCCAGCACGGAGGAAGTGAATGTGCTTAAGCTGTCAACCAGCAAGCACCTCAGCTTGATACAAATACGTACGAAAAAGCTGTCGTACAAACAAGTGAATCCTCCTTCAATCTCACTTGTCACAGTGTTTATATTTGGGTAAAAATGGTAGGATCAGAATAAGGTAACGAACTAATAAGCCAACTGTATAGCTACATTGAGTAGGACCACATACCTCCCTTCGAAAATAAACGCGTGCTTGAAGGCATGCCCATTCCTCCACCATTATCACCACTCCATGCTCAGACAATTCACAAATTGCATCCAACCACCATTTGTAGATCTCCATGTTTACCAACAACCCTTAAGAACTTTAAATGAAAAACTTAAAAATGCAAGCACAGCTGCCTACAGCTAGCTCTGCTATAGGCTGCTGGCTAGACACTAGACAAAACACAATATAGTTTATCCATCTTATCCCAAGAAGTGGGGAAAGATGTCTCTACTTTACACTATGAGAAACCAATCGCTTCCAGCAGAACTTCATTCAAAAAAAGCACATCGATGAAGTGTCCAATAAGCATGGAGTATTGAGCGTGAATTCAAGGTAGTGCCTACAAATACCCAAAGCATGAATCACCTCTAAAAGTTCTTTCTCACATAGTGCTCCCAAAGTTGAGATTGAATGCATGTAGCCTTCAACTCTCAAATGCCACTCCGTGAGACTCTTGATTTCGGACTACTCCAATGCACACACATCACACATAAAACTCCATGCTAAATTGTTGATTGAGGTTTGGTGAAACAATACCAGACTAGAGATGATAGCTTCTATAAGATCTTGTAAAGTTTTTCTAGTAGCTGCCATCCATTTGAAGGTTGTCACATGTGCAAATTACTAATCTCCTATAATAAGAGCATGCACCAAGAAAAATACAAACCTCACACACCAAGCATAATTAGGACCAACTTTGGGTCCCTGGATGGCCTTACCCTTAGCCAGATCCATCCCAATTCCATCTTTGGATACTATGTGTCCCAACAAGTAATGAATCTCTCTGTCTCACAGATCCCTAATTTCTTGGAGTGTTTTGGAGTTGATTATCCTGATTAGATATGCTTGGCATGCAAATTTTGATCATGGCAAGATGTATGGAACCTTGAGCTGGGCTTATAGGTCATTTTCAAATCTCGGGCTTGGCCCGTGGACCTGGTTCATGAAGAGATCTTTGGGCTTGGCCAACTAATTCATTCATCATGTACACTTGGTGTACTTGATGGCTTAGTAGATATCTTTGGACTTAAGTGCAGATACCCGAAGGGTTTTTGGATGGTGCTAGTGTGGTTATCGGGTCCTAAGAAAGGGCCATGCAATATCCATGGTACCTATGTGGATTTCGGTCATGCACACATGTACACATGTTGCCTATGAGGATTCCACTATGAGGATTCCATCCATGTGCACATAGGGTACCAAGATGGCAGGAGCAATACCCGAAGTACAAGAAAGCAGATGGGTGATTCTCCAAGCTACATGTGTATCATGCATTCATATTTGTGCCATGATATTTATTTTATTTGTGTGACATTGTTTGGTTTGCCTGGACATTGACTGGATTTTGTAGCAGGCCTTCATAATGCTTGTAGCATGAGTACTTAGCTTATCTTCAAGAAAAAATAAATTCACGCATAAAACCTTGAGAAAATCTGAAAATAAAGAGAGAAGACGCCACACTAGGGGTCAGAATATAGCCTTGGGCCGACTCCCCCTCCCTCCGAGTTATATTAGATAAAACCCCTTGGAGGAGCCTTGAGTACAAGTTCTTAGAGCTAGAGACCTCTCTTGCCTTTTTACATGTCTCAACAATGAGAGAATAGCTGAAATTATAGTTCTTGCCCAAAAGCATTTGAGAAAAGCGCTTTAACACTCACTTATGGCCCAAAAAGCATCTTTTTAATAATAAACGCTCTTCATTTTTTAGTATTTAAAAAGCTTTTAATATTTTGCTTTCCAAAAGCTAGTCGCATCAATCCATGCGTGTAAGGTGGCTTACGTCCTATCTTGCCACATGGTAGTGCCACATCATCAATGCCACATCACCTTTTTTTCCCCCCAAAAAAAAGTGTTGCATTCCGTTTTTGCATGCCAACAACCTATATTTTAATGCTTCGATGACATCTCCCAACTTATTAAATAGTTGTCCTATATTGATGATCTAGCTTTGTCTTAGTTTCTATTGTAGTCCAACTACCCATGTCAGTGTCTGACTATGGTAGACTAACAGTATTCATATCCATGTACTCAATTCTAATTTCCTTCAACAATGCCTCCATGAGATGGCTAGTCCCATGACTCTTGTACAAAAGATTTAGTATTGTTCAATCTCAGAGTTTCTCCTTTTGGACACCACTTAGACAACAACTTAGACAACAACCCTGAAGTTCTAGAATACTCAATTCCCTGCAGTGAAATATAAACCTTTTTTCACCTTTGAAGCAATCAGATGTCAGCTTGGAGATGCCATGGTTCTATAGAAAGAGTGCTATTATCCAGATTCCGGAGAGGATCGTTTTTTTTAAGCATAAGAATAAGGATATCACTATTGTAGCAAAGAAGAAGGGAGAGACCGTCCCTATTGTATCCCATGTATCTATTTCCAAGGTAATAAAGTCTTCCATCTTTGCGTATATGATCTTTTTAGAGGACAAGAGTGAAGACTCGGTGAAAGATTTGAACTCTCTTGAGAGGGAGAGACTTCAATTTCTAGAGGGATACAAGGATTGCTTCACGGATGTTATTCCAAGAGAGTTGCCTCTCTGAGCGACCAGAGGATCATGTGATAGAGATGATTCTGGGGATTTCACCCCGGAATCGACCTCCTTACCGTGTGAGTGCAATTGCAATACAACAAGAAGAGATTATGACACAAGTACAGGACTTGCTATCAAAGGGGTTGATACGGCCTAGTTCTTCACCCTTTTGCTCTCCAATGCTTCTAGTGTAGAAGAAAGCTGGCTCATCCCGCATATGCGTGGATTACAAAGCCTTGAACAAGATTACAATCAAGAATCAATTTCCTATACCGAGCGTTGATGATATATTGGATCAGCCAGAAGGCACTGCATTCTTTAATCGAATTCACTTGAAGAGTGGCTATCATCAGATTCGGATCCAACCCACAGGATATTCCCAAGGCTGCCTTTTGTACCACTTTTGCATTGTATTTGGTGATGCCTTTTGGACTCACAAATGCTCCGGCTACCTAATCTTTAGACCATATCGGAAGTACGCAAGCACTTTCTTTGATGGCATCATTGTGTTTTCCAAGACCGAAGAGGAACACAGAAAGCATTTAGCTAAGGTATTCCAAGAGTTGCAAGAGCAACAAGTTGTTCATTAATGGAAAAAAGAGTGAGTTTTTCCACATTTCGCCTCATTCTTGGTCAATAATATTGCCTTTCTAACTTCTCTAGAGTCGAATTCATGCCTCGGTGACCACCAGTGATGGGCGTCATGGAGAAGAGCTTCCCTGAACGACTTCATGACACAAAGTCGGCCTTTGTAGAAAAGCCAACCATCGTGTATCAAAAAGTGGCATGGTCTTGTGGGATCCAATGCCTATTCCCACTGTATACCAAATTCCTCGGAATCCACGTATGTGTGCTTCATATCATCTAGTCCCGTACAACGAGGTTGAGTCTAGTGGTCAGATCCTTTGTGGGGGTATATGCCAGGCATACTCCACCCACAAAGGATCTGATGCAATCTGTGGTACTTCCCAATTGACAATCTTGGCCACCTTGGCCGGATCACCTTGGCACTGATAATGTATCCAAGGTAGTGAACCTCGAACAAATAAAATTCCAACCACTTCTCATTGACATAGAGCTCGTTGCTTTCCAACAACTTCAAGACTTTCTCCATATCAATGTCATGTTGCTCACAGTAGCTGAAAATACTAGTATGTCATCCAGAAATATGAACACACACTTTCCTATGAAGTCCCAGAACACACGCATCATCATGCGGTTGAATGTGGCTAGGGCGTTCGTCAAGCCAAAAGGCATGACAACAAACTCATAGTGGGCCCGTTCTGTACGGAAGACTATCTTGGGGATGCCCCCCTCAACAATCCTCACCTACTGGTACCTACTCTCCAAGTCAAGTTTCGAGAACAACTTGGCCCCATTCAGCCTCTCGAGAATGTAATCTATTCAAGGCATCGGGAACTTACTCTTGATAGTCAGCTTATTGTTGAGTGCACGATAATCGACACATAATCGAGAAAAGACCAATCCTTCTTCTTGACAAACAGAATCGGAGTTGCAAATGGCGACACACTGGGACATATGAAGCCAGATTGTAACAGTTTGCCGAGTTGACGGTCCAACTCCGATTCCATTGCCTTGGAAAGGTGGTATCGAAACTTGCTCGAGGAATCTGAGCCTGGAGGAGGTCTATTTTGTGGTCCTCCGGTCTAGATGAGGGGAGCCGAGAAGGGAGATTGTCCCGAAGAAAAATCTTCTCGAACTTGTCATGGAGAACCTGGTGCTTCTCGGCCACCATCTGGGTAGTCTGGATGTAAATCATTGCACACTGTGCGCCTTTCCTAATTTCTCTTTTAGCTTGTAAATGGCTTATGAGAGGAAATTTCGGGATTCTTGGCTCACACTTAATGGTCACTAGGGCTTTAGACACATTCTGATCAACCACGAAAGTGTGCTTGTCCCACTTGCTATTTGGCTCGAACTTATGAAACTACTCAACGCCCAAAATTATGTCTGCACCTACAAGAGGGGCAACCATAAAATCACGCACAAATTCTACCCCCTAAATGACTAACCTAGCACTCTGAGCCTCAAACTTGATGCTCGTCATCATGCCTGTGCTAAATCCCTCAACTTGCTTGTCCACTGAAGTCAAAACGAAACGAGCTCGCCAAGGGGCCGATTCCGTGACCACATCCTCCGTGCGGCCGCTATCAAACAAGACAACAACTATCTGGCCACCTATATAGCCAAAGGTCTTGAGCAATTCGTTGCGCTCATACTCCTGGTCATGGGCACCCTTCTGCTTATCTTCGAGCTCCCGGCTAATGATTGCACCAACCGAAGCACTGGGATTCGAAGAACTAGGGGCAGCCGCTAAGACTAAAGCCGTGGATGTGGGGGTGGTTGTCTATGGAGTGGTAGTCTTCTTAGGGCACTCCCTATAGAACTGTGTCCTTTTGCAACATGCGAAAGCTTCTGGAGGAGATCGGTAACTTCAATGCTCAGAAATCAACAAACATTTCACGAGACGAGAATAACACACAAAATTGAGAATAGATGTGTAGAAAATAGAGAGAGAGAGAGAGAGGGTAGAGAGAGAGAGAGAAATAAAATGATATATTAACGTCCTCAAAAGGCCAAAATGACCTATGAGACCAAAAGGTTACAACAATTGGTGGATCTGATACAATGTCTGTGTAAGAAAAGCTAAAATAACTAAACAACTAACGGAAACTGAAACAACAACTATGAGGAAAAGTAAGGTCCTAGGAGCTCCTAATGGATAACATCTAGGAAGGAAAACTCCAGCAACAAAGGTAAGCATCATATACATCACTATCCAAAGATGTCTCTCATCGGTTGGCGGATATCCTCAATGCCCTCCATGGTGAGTACTCTGACTGGACATCTCCCATGCCGTGCTAGTATGGTCCTCATCCTCTATTGTAGTCTCCGCCGGTGTCGAGATGGGCCTCTCATCTTGGGGCGCCTGGACTACCCCAGCTCTATAGCCCGATCAATCAGTGTACCTCTGTGGTGCGGCTATACTCTGGGGCTAGCTGCAATGCCTACTGGCCTGACTGCTCAATCTCTGGTCGAAAGAAGTCTGTAATCTGCCTCTGTAGGTGTCTCTCCCTCTCTGATCCCCTCCCTCTCAAGAGACCCTCTGTATGTCTACGCAGCTCTAGCAAGTATAATCCGAGGCATCTCTGATCCTGGTATCTCATGACTCTGGAAAGTGGTCTGAAACCCTCTCTGAACAGGCAGTGAAAACGGCCTCGTATCTCATAATATACTGGACAGTGACATATGTAATGTAACTCTATCTCTAGCTCCATCTGGCACAACTGGCAAATCCTGGCCTCAACTGCTGAATCTCAATCTCTAGCTGGTACTCCTCTGACAGAGAGAGAGAAGAAAGAAAGAAAGCTGTATTAATGTCTACTAGAGGCCGAACTCGACCTATGAGACAAATCAATGTACAACTCTCTCAATGTCCTCTGGGTGTCCAGAAAAAAAAGGACAAAATGAACATGAAATAAACTATGAAAGTACTGAGCTAGTTCGGGGGGGGAGGGGGGGGGAATGGATCTGAGCTAGCCACTCCTAGATATGGTACTGATGTCGAGCCCATATCTCTACTATGATCTCCCTCTAATGTAGTCTAGGAGTCTGGTAGCCTAGTGCTCTTGGTCTCCGTCTTGTTCCAGAGGTCTCCAGCACGCTGAAGTGTAACCCCCTCTTGTGTCAAGGTAGGCACTGGGATCATAGTCATAGGGAATGGGCATTTTTAGACTCGGGAATGTTGGGGATGGCAGCACCCTCCCGTTCCCATTCCCGTCCCATGTCACTCTATAGTCACAGGGAATGGCCATTCTCAATCTTTTTCGTCCACGTTCCCATTTTGCGTCCCATGTGACTATGACTGGGATAGATCTCTAGAAGAAATCAGTGAGCTGGAGCTATCGTCCACCTCCCCCTGTGGTATGAGTCTGTATCAGTGCCTCTCTGTGGCGCTGTGTCTCTAGCAAGAACTGGCCAAATCTGCGCTGGTCTGCGGATTCCATGATCTGGCGGAGTGAGGGATGTCCACTGAAGATGGTGATGTATCTCTCTAATGTCACTTTATGCTGTGCATCTGCATACATAATGCTCCTCACTCTCAACCTCCTCCTGGCATAGTCTGCATATCCTCTCTACTCTAGGGATCTGTGCTGCCCTACATGCCTCAATCTCAAGCTGGTGTGATGACACTCTGAGCTGGCCAATCGCCACTCGGGCACTGTGAGGCATGTACACATCCATATATCCGGGTCACTTAATGAATCCATCTGCTGAGATACGCATAAATTGATCTTTGTAATATAGCATCACAGGCGGTAGAGGCTGACTAGGTGTAATCCAAGTCTTCTGAGTGTATCGCTTCTGCCATAAATCCTACCGAAGGACTCTGTTCCTCTCATTGTGAGAAAGCTCGATGTGTGGTGCATGTATATCATACTGGAAAGGTGGCAGGTGATCTATGTCGAGACCATGCTGAGTGAGCCACTGTATCATCTATGAATACCATGATCTCCTATCTCCACTCTCTATAAGCTGCCTAGATGCCTCAAAAGCTCTATGTGAGAGTCGATCTAATGGCATATCTCTGAAGCAGATCGTCTGCAATAGGGCCTCTACTAGTAGAGGAGGTGCGAAAAACTCCGCTCGGACAATGTCATGTGGGATGGAGGGTTTGCCGTGGATCATCCGTGAGAGCATGATAATCTGAGGCGGAGGTGGTGAGCCCAGGTGAAAGAAAGAAATCTGTATTAACGTCTACTTGAGGCCGAACTCGACCTATGAGACAAATCCATGTACAACTGTCAATGTCCTCTGGATGTCCAGAAAAAAAGGACAAAATAAACATGAAATAAACTATGAAAGTACTGAGCTAGTGGGGGGGTGTGATGGATGGAGCACTACTGCTAAAAGCTCAATATATGCAACCTATATGCGTAGGGTATACAAGAATGCAATGCAGATGTGTCTAGCTCCAACCAGTATTGGGTCCCAAATACACTCTGTAGGGCCCCCACCATGAATGGTGTATTTGCTTTCATTAGAATGATGCAAAATCTGAAAATAAAAGATTGATTGAACCTGTTTTGGCTGAGATAGATCTCTGCCCTTGACCTTCAAACCTTTTGATCAAGTCGAATGCCTTTTACACTAATTATATATCCAAGGTAATGAACCTCAAACAAATAATAAAGTTCCAACTTCTTCTCATTGACATAGAGCTCATTGATTTCCAGCAACTTCAGGACTTTCTCTAGATCAATGTCATGTTGCTCAACCGTAGCTGAAAATACTAGTATGTCATCCTGAAATATGAACACACTTTCCAATGAATTCCTAGAACACCCGCATCATCATGCAATTGAATGTGGTTGAATGTGGCTGGGACGTTCGTGAAGCCAAAAGGCATGACCACAAATTCATAATGGGCCCGTTCCGTACGAAAGGCTGTCTTGGGGATGTCCCCCTTAACAATCCTCACCTGGCGGTACCCACTCTTCAAATCGAGTTTTGAGAACATCATAGCCTCCAAATAATCCGTCAATAATGCTGGATAGTCGTAGAAAAACTCTTTATCAAGCCATACCGCTTCGTGGGTCCCTCAGTCCTGAAACTTCATGAGAAAGTGTCTTTGCCTTCGGCTTGAGCCATGCTTGAAACGGTGCAAAAGGATCTATTCTGGAACCATCACTTCAGCTTCATCAATAATATCTGGTTTCGCCTCGTCTTTAACTTCTGAAGGGATCGGACCTACATATGGCTTTAACCAACTGACGTGAAACGCATCGTGCATAGTCCAACTCAGAGGTAGCTTGAACTTCATTGAAACCTCGTCATTAATCTTTCTCTGGATGGGAAAAAGTCGGAAGCTCCTGAAAGATAACTTTGGGCATCACTTGCCCACCTCCTTTTTGCTTTATAATCCGAAGATAAACCCAATCCCCTTCCGAAAACTTCATATCCCTTCGGTCTTTATTGGCCTATCGAGTGTAGGCCTCTTGTGCTTTGGCGAACCTGTCTTTACTAACTCTAAAATCTCATGGTAAGACTCCGTCACTCTGTTTGCTTCAGGTACTAAAGACGACGTCCTGGTCGATAGCGACTGGAATGGTCTTCCAAACTCTGCCTCTCATATGGAGTCCTGCCAATAGCTGAAGAAAAAGAATCGTTCAAAAGAGCTTGAGCTAAAGGCAAATATGATGCCCACTTACCTTGTTGATCGTGGGGACATAACACTTCAGCACATCAAAGGCCAACTCGTTGTACATCTCTGTTTGGCCAGCTGTTTGTGGGTGGAATGCACTAGAAAAATTCAATTTAGTACCAAAGTTATCAAACAATGCCCTCCAAAAATGACTAGTAAACTTGGCATCTCGGTCTGACACTATGGTCCTAGGAATCCCACCAATCGAGTACTAATGCCGAATGAACAACTGGGCAACATCCTCGGCGGTCACATTGGCCCTACAAGGAATAAGCATAACAAATTTGCTAAATCTATCAACTATAGTTAGGCACTGAGTATTACCTTACTCGGACTGGGAGGCAGATTCGTGACAAAGTCCATGGAAATATCTTGGAAAGGACCCTCAGGGATTGGCAAGGGCTGTAATAACCCTATCTTCTTTCCACGAGGAGCTTTCACCTTTTGACAAATATCACAACGTTGTATATATGTAAACACATCTCGCCTCATCCTTGGCCAATAATATTACCATTCCAATTTCTCTCCAGAGTCGAATTCATGCCCTTACGACCACTTGTAATGGCGTCATAGGCATCATGGAGAAGAGCTTCCCTGAACGACTTCATGACACATAGTCGGCCTTTGTAGAAAAGCTAACCATAGCGTATAAAAAAGTGGCATGGTCATGTGGCATCCAATGCCTGTTCCCACTGTGTACCAAATTCCTCGAAATCCGCGTACATGTGCTTCATGTCGTCTAGTCCCGTACCAACAACAAGGTCAAGTCTAGTGGTCTGAATCAAAGTCACTTGTCCCTTCCTGCTCAAAGCATCAACCATTGGATTGGCCTTTCTTGGAAGATACTCAATCATACCACTAAATTGCTGGAATATCTCTAGCAGTGTTGTCGATCACTCCACTGTGCACTTGGCATTATCTGAATCCAACGTAATGCCTGATGGTCAGTGTGAACATCAAAGTCACGGCCATAAAGAAAATGTTTCCAATGTTTCAAGGCCTTTATAACTGCAAGGCATTCATGATCGTAGACTGAGTAATTCTTCTCTGCGGGTAGTAACTTACGAGACATGTAAGCTACTGGATGACCATTCTATTGTAATACACTGCCAATTGCGATGTTACTCGCATTGGTGATCACGTGAAATGGCTCGTCCCACGAGGCAAGTGCTAAACAAGGTGCTTCTGATAAAGCCACCTTAAGGTTCTTGAATGCCTCCAACGCTCGTGGAGTCATTCAAATTCGTTGCCTTCTTGTCTTGACACCCTTAAGCAGATTGGTGAGATCCGCTGAGAGGTCAGAAAACTTGTCTATGTGGGTGGAGTATGCCTAGCATATACCCACAAAGGATCTGATGTCATAAGCTGTCTGAGGTACTTCCCAATTGACAATCTTGGCCACCTTAGCCGGATCAAGTCGGCGAATGCCTTCTACACTAATTATATATCCAAGGTAATGCACCTCGAATAAATAAAATTCCCACTTCTTCTCATTGACGTAGAGCTCCTTGCTTTCCAGCAACTTCAAGACTTTCTCCACATCAATGTCATGCTACCCAATCGTAGCTGAAAATACCAGAAATATGAACACACACTTTCCTGGAATACACACATCATCATGCATTTGAATGTAGCTGGGGCGTTCGTCAAGCCAAAAGGCATGACCACAAATTCATAGTGGGCCCGTTCCGTAGTACGACAGGCTGTCTTGGGGATGTCCCCCTCCACAATCCTCACCTAGTGGTACCCACTCTTTAAATCGAGTTTCGAGAACAACTTAACTCCATTCAGCCTCCTCTGGAGAATATAATCTATTCGAGACATCGAGAATCTACTCTTGATAGTTAGCTTATTGAGGACACGATAATTGACACACAAACGAGCAGACCCATCTTTCTTCTTGACAAACAGGATCGGTGCTGCAAAAGGCGACACATTGGGGCGGATGAAGCGAGATGGCAACAATTCTTGGAGTTGGCGGTCCAACTCCGATTCCATTGCCTTCAAAAGGCAATACGAAAATTTGCTCGACGGTTCCGAGCCTAGGAGAAGGAATACCTGGCTCACACTTAATGGTCACAGGGACGTTTGACACATTCAGATTAATATGGTATCACATTTGGTCCATCTCCATTTCTAGAGCCACTTCTATGGGATTGTCACTCCATAGAGCGGCCAGATTTGTGCCATGTTCACATGGGGCCAGGCCCGGTGTCCCATGTGAAAGGACAAGTCTTTTCGTGTCACATGGATGGGAGCCAAATTCGTGCCACCTGTGTGTGACCAGTATTGCGTCACATGGACAGGAACCAGTTTTGTGCCACACGTGTGACCTGCTTCGTGTTGTATGGACGGGAGCTTGTTGGTGCCACCCGTGTATGGCCAAGATGGCGTCTTATCTATGGGATTATCACTCCATAAGAAGACTAGGATATACATTCATGTTTTTGTCCCGCCAGTTTTGTGCCCAACAGAAACTTTTTGTGCAAGTTTCATGAAGGAGATTTTGTCCATTACATGTGCACATGCATTTATGACTGCATGCATAAACTTGTTTTTGCATGATTTGTTTGCGTGTGTTTGCCTGTTTTGTCGTGCCGGTATACTGGACGGCGGGTCAACATTTCCTGCATACACGCAAGGAATCCCTCAATGCATCAAGCTCGATGTCCTTAAGACCGACATCAATAGGTGTCCTGGGTTGATACCCATACATAAGCATGAACGGACTAAAACCAATTGTTTGCCTGTTTTGTCGTGCCGGTATACTGGACGGCGGGTCAACATTTCCTGCATACACGCAAGGAATCCCTCAATGCATCAAGCTCGATGTCCTTAAGACCGACATCAATAGGTGTCCTGGGTTGATACCCATACATAAGCATGAACGGACTAAAACCAATAGCCGTATGTTTAAAACTATTATAGGCAAACTATTTTCCAATTTGATACTTTTCCAGAGACATATGCACGAAGCATATCCTCTACAATCTGATTCATACGCTCCGTTTGACCCCATTAGACTGCGGATGATCAAAGCAATTCATACTCAAAGTAGTTTCCTCGTTGTAAACTATTCGGAATAAAGTAGGAAAACATAGCATTATAACAGCAAGAACCAAGTATCCATCGGCAGCCCGATGTACCCCACATCTGCTCATGGAATTATCGGTGTACCGAGTTACCCATATCAACAGAAAGGTCCCAAGGTTCTTGGTCTCGCTCGTCGTCGAAGCTCGCCATAGTAGGAAAAGGCACTTCCTTTTTTTTAGGTGAGGATGTGTGAGGAAGATGTGTACAAAACTGCTTTTAGAATGCAACCATGCCATTATGAGTTTTCAGTGATGTCTTTTGGTCTCACTAGTTCCTTTAGGTCTCACTGACTCCTTTTGGTCTCACTAATGCTCCGGTTACATTTAGTTGCATGATGAATCACATCTTTCTTAAATATCAAAACTTTGTGATAATGTTCTTTGATGATAGACTTGTGTTTAGTGATAGTATTGCCACGCATAAGAAACATCTAGAGATAGTATTTAATCTTTTGAAGGAGAATCAACTTTATCTTAATCTAGAGAAGAGTTCCTTCTTCCAGATAGAGATTGAATACTTAGGCCACACAGCCTCTGCAAATGGTGACCCTAAGACCTTTTGAAGAAACATCTAGAGATAGTATTTAATCTTTTGAAGGAGAACCAACTTTATCTTAATCCAGAGAAGAGTTCCTTCTTCCAGATAGAGATTGAATACTTAGGCCACACAGCCTCTGCAAATGGTGACCCTAAAAGATTGAGACCGTAGTAACTTCGCCTAGACCTAAAGACATTCATGAGCTTTGATCATTTCTTGGTTTATGTAGTTATTAGGTTTGTGAAAAATTTTACATATCTTGCACATCATTTGATTTTTCTTCTTAAGAAAGTGAACATGCATAAATGAATGCTGAAAATAATAAAAATCTTTTAATATTTTAAAAGAAGTCACTAATGCATGAGTATTACAACTCTCGGATTTTGATGGACCTTTCTTTGTGGTTGTTTTACTGATGCTAGTGGTTCAAGCATAGGAGCTGTCGTAATGCAAGATGGACATCCCATAGCTTATGAGAGTAAAAAACTTTGACCTCCCAAGACTAAGTATATCACATATGATAAAGAATTAACTATTGTGGTACATGCATTAAAGATTTAGAAATGGGTTCCAAATTTATCATTAAGACAATTCAGTTGAGTATTAGACATATGCTTTCTCAACCACTCATATTTGGTCAAGATCTGGTCGGCACATTAAATGGGTTGCTTTTATTCAAAGTTTTCACCTTATTATTCTTTACTATTCTGGCAAAAAAGAGAATGTGGTTAGTTGTAGGCCTAGTATTCAGGCCTAGTATTCAGAGAATGTGGTTAGTTGTAGGCCTAGTATTCAGAATATAACAATTGTGGAAACATCATCTTTTGACTCTATGAGAGACTTTTATGACCAAGACATAGAGTTTGAATACATTTACACCAAAATGAGAGTTAATGGTTGGACTCCACACTTGAAATAATCTTATCATGATGGATACCTCTTTTTTTAAAATAGGTTTATAGGTACCCTCTTGGAAAATCCAAAAAGCACATTTGAAAAGTCCAAGTGCTTCCACCCGATAATTCCAAACCCCATTCTGAACTTAACCAACTCAGCCTAGCCATTTTCCATAAACCTAGCAATACCTCGGCATTCCCCACATAATGACAGTGCATTTACTTAAACTAAGGATTCGATCCTATACACAAGGAACATTCACGCACACACCATATCTGACAGAGCCATATCCACATCATAACCACTATGCATAGGGAGCCTAGAAAGCAAACTCTAGATCTCTCGGATCAATTCGCCAAAATGACACTCATCATTAGAGACGATTCATGCTCCTTAGATCTCGACATATACCACTTTCTGAGGAACCCTCATTCATGCCCAAGTCAAAACCCCCCTTGAACCTCTTTAGGGTCACCTACCCATCAAAAGAGTGTCATGTGGTTTTCCACTTACCTGAAATAGCCCCTCACCTTAATAATGTTGGCCTCATAGCCTTCCATAACTAATCACCCTGAGCCTTGGATCTCTTGTGGATACCCTTAATCAAACCATGTCCCTTTATTGCTTCACTTCAAAAAAAATTATCAAACCCCACAACTCTTAGTGCTTGAGCCACAGAGGCTACTCAGTGTTACCATATTATAGTAGTGATGTGTGTGAACACACTTAGGACCGCCGGGGCACTTTTTCCCTCACTAGGAGGTTTTTTCCCCCGTGCATTGTATATACACCCATTATCTTCTAGGGCTTGTTATCTTTCATTTTTGGCACTCATAATACACTACAGTGTTGTGCTCAAGCTTCCTCATCTTCTTGAAGTTGTGTGTGCATTCCTGCAACCCTAATTCCAACAATTGGTATCAGAGCAGGCTTCCTCCTCCCGGGCAGCATCACCGGCACCTGCCACTTCATCTCCTCCGATTGCAACGAGGTTTCACGAGCGTCTGCAGGTTAGTATATGCCGTGGGAAATCCCGTAGGGCTCGTTCGTTTCAGAATTTTGATCTGAAGTCATTTCGCCCTCCGTTTTTGCATTCCAAGTACTACGCAGGCAAAATCGTCCTACTGTGCAGATTTTCTGTCAAGATTAAAATCTGCAGGACAGGTGCCCATTCGTCTGTTTTGGGCTGTGCTACATAGCACAGGTCGATTTTATACAGGTTTACCTCTTACAGACAGCATTTACATCTAGTAGTACAGTCATTGGCCATGGCTGACAACAATGATGTATTCCGCATGTTGGCTGCTGAGGATAAGTTGGATGGCACCAACTATCCATTGTGGGCATATATGATGCGACATGTATTGGTAGCAAAGGGGTTATGGAACATTGTGTAGGGTATTGATGCACGTCCTATTGTGGCTGGGAATGCTGCAAACACATCAGAAACAGGTACTGTTGATGATGGTGCAGGCACAAGTGCTGTAGCAGCTGTTCGAGAACCACCACTTTCAGCAGAGCAGATTCGTTGGGATGGTAGAGATGCGCAGGCTCATGCCTTGATTGCGCTGTCTGTCAAACGTACCATTATCCCACATATTCGCTCCTGCAGGACTTCTAAGGATGCTTGGGATGTACTTGCCACATTGTATCAGGCAAGAAATGAGGCTCGTGTTGCTTATCTCCGAAAATAGTTGGAGAGTGAGCATATGAACGAAGGTGATTCTATGGATAGCTTTTTGACAAAGATCAAGGATTTCAAAGAGCAGCTCATTTCTGCAGATGAAATCCTGTCAGACAGTTCACTTGTGCAGACTGTTTTGAATGGTCTACCAGATTCTTATCAGGGTTTTGCTTCCACTCTTCGCTTGATGATGAAAGGCAATCCCAATGCCTTATCATTTGAGGAGTTAGTTTCTGTTTTGCTGCAAGAAGACCAGTCAAGGCAAAACAGGAATATTATGCGTGTCGCAGATCAAGCTTTCGTTGCTAGTCAGAGAAGCGGGAAAGGTAAAGCTGGCTTTTCTTCTAGTAAGCAGAAATCTGCAAATGCTGCGCAACCAAAGAAGGAAGACAAAGATGAGAAGAAGGGTGACAAACAGAAGACATTTTGCAAGTACTGTAAGGGAAATGATCATGTCATCAAAGCGTGTCCTAAGCTGGCTACGAAAGAGGCTAAGAAGAAAGAGGCTGGTATGGCTGTTGCAGATGCCTCTCCTTCTAACAATGAATTTGCTAATGTTGTGCTAGATACAGAATGGGCATTCAATGCGCAGTGCAGTTATGACCCATCTTTGCATGACACATGTATGTCTGCAGTAGATTCAGATGTATGGTACTTTGACAGTGGTGCCACTAAGCATATCACCTCGCAGCGCAGTTTATTCACTTTCCTTGAGTCTGCTCCCACAGGGAATACTGTCACTTGTGCCAATAACTCCTCTTATCCCGTTGAAGGAGTTGGACAGATTGTGCTGAATGTTGCAAATGGCAACACCTTTACACTTTTTGATGCATTGTATGTGCCAGGGATCAAAAAGAATCTGCTGTCAGTCTCCGCATTTGCCAAAACAGGTTTGGTTGTAAAATTTGTGGATGACAGATGTACTGTTCATGATCTCTCTTGTGGTGACATCATTGTAGCATCTGGTTCACTATGTCGAGGGCTGTATAAGCTCAATATGGATGGCAAATGTGTAGAGGATTCAGCATGTGCTATTATGGATACGCAGGCTATTTCAGATGCAAAACTGTGGCATGCACGTTTTGGTCATCTGAATTTTGCAAGTTTGCTGCGCCTGCAGAAATCTGAAATGGTGTCTTCTTTGCCTAAGCTTGAGGCACCTGTCAAGCATGTTTGTGAGGGCTGCATATTGGGTAAAATGCAGCGTGCTTCCTTTCCCAAAGATGGATCAGTGAGAGCTGAACGCAGATTGCAGCTTGTTCACAGTGATGTTTGTGGTCCCATGCAAACTCCATCATTTGGAAACTACCTTTACTTCGTGACTTTCATTGATGATTTTACCAGGCATGCATGGGTATATCCTTTGAAGGCAAAGTCCGAAGTGTTTTTGTGCTTCAAACAGTTTTTGGTTATGGCTGAAAATGTGTCAGAAAGTAAGATGGGCACCCTCCGTTCAGATCGAGGGGGGGAGTATATGTCTTCAGAATTTAATGCATTTCTGGCTGAGCGTGGGATAAAACACCAATGTACAGTGCCGTATACACCACAGCAAAATGGTGTGGCTGAGAGAAAAAACAGGTCTCTCATGGAAATGGCAAGATGTATGGTTAAGAGTCAAAGTCTACCACATGGTTTTTGGCTTGAGGCTGTCATGTGTGCCACTTATGTACTAAACAGGTGTCCCACCAAAGCATTACAGGTTGTCACTCCATATGAGGCTTGGCATAGCCGCAAGCCATCTGTTGGCCATTTACGTGTTTTTGGTTGCCTGGCATATGCATTAGTGCCTGTGCAACATCGCAGAAAATTGGATGACAAAGCTGTCAAATGTATTTTTGTTGGATATAGTGCTGAGAGCAAAGGCTATCGTTTGTATCATCCACAGACAAAGCGCATTTTGGTTAGCCGTGATGTTGTATTTGTGGAAGATGCAGTTCAGCCCTTGGTTTCATGTACTAAGGAGACAGATATCAGCTCACGTGATGTCTATGATACATTGTTGCCTCTTTTCAGTGGTGCACAGTCAAGTGCAATACCTCATGAGGCAGTTTTTCAGCCTATGCAGGTTTTAAATGATGGCACAGATCAGCCTATATCTGATGCAGATGTGCATGATGCACTTGAGGATGAGAGACAAGAGATTGAGGGCTCTAGGAACATGCCTAGATGGCTGGTGCAGACTTTGCGTGACAGCAAGTTGGATGCCCCTTTGTCTAGTCGCACTCGTTCTGGCTCTCATGGTGCCTCTTATGCGTCAGATTGTTATGCATTGGCTGTTTCTAGTATGTGCGATGAAAGTGAGCCTGTTTCATTTGATGAGGCACAAAGTTCAGAAAATTGGATGGCTGCTATGCAAGCAGAATACGATGCTATTATGAAGAATGGTACATGGTCTTTATGTGACTTGCCCCCTGGCAAGAAGGCCATTGGCACTAAGTGGGTATACAAATTGAAGCGTAAGCCTGATGGCACAGTGGATCGCCATAAGGCTAGGCTTGTTGCAAAAGGTTATGCTCAAGAGAAGGGCATTGATTTTGATGAGACTTTTGCTCCCACATGTCGTATGACCACTGTTCGTAGCATCTGTGCATTAGCAGCTCATAATGGTTGGAATGTACATCAGCTGGACATAAAGACTGCGTTCTTAAATGGAGATTTGCATGAGGAGGTGTATGTATCGCAGCCTCGTGGTTTTGTTCAAAGAGGACAGGAAAACAAAGTGTGCAGGTTAAAAAAGGCTTTATATGGTTTAAAGCAAGCTCCACGAGCTTGGTATGAAAAAATACATGCATATTTGACTGCACATGGGTTTCAGAATAGTCCAACAGAAAGCACTTTGTATGTTAAACGTGTGGATGGTGTACATCTAATCATTGCTCTCTACGTCGATGACATGCTGCTCACAGGACCAAATGAGAGTCATATTGCTGATTTTAAGGCTGATTTGAATGCCTCTTTTGAGATGTCAGATTTGGGGCATTTGCATCATTATTTGGGGATACAATTTAAGCAGTGTGATGGAGGTATTGCTTTGTGTCAGACAAAGTATATTGAAACATTGTTGCGGAGATTTGGCCTTGAAGACTGCAAGCCTATTGCTACTCCAATGGAGACAGGTTTGAAGTTGAGTCTTCATGATGCTGGAGATCACTTTGATGTCACACTCTATCAGACAGCTGTTGGTTGCCTCATTTATGTATGCATTACGAGGCCAGACATTCAGTTTGCAGTCTCACAGGTGAGCAGATTTATGCATAGCCCAGGCATTAAGCATTGGCAGGCAGTGAAGCGTATCTTTCACTATTTGAGTGGTACTCGGCATCTTGGGTTGTTTTATCCCAAGGGGGGATCATTGCCGCCAGATTTACATGTTTTTTCAGATTCTGACTGGGCTGGTTGTTATGACACACGCGTGTCCACGAGTGGTTTTTGCTTCATGCTTGGAAGCTCATGCATATCATGGTTGAGCAAGAAGCAGCCTACTGTGGCCACTTCTAGTTGTGAAGCTGAGTACAGGGCAGCTTTCACAGCTACGGTTGAGTGTGTGTGGCTCAGACGCCTTATGGCTGATTTGGGTGTTGGGCAGCCATCTGCCACCACCATCTTCACTGACAGTCAGAGCGCATTGGCAGTTGCGCGGAACCCAGTGTTCCATGCTCGTACGAAGCACATTGAGGTGCACTACCATTATGTCAGGGAGAGACTCTCTGCAGGAGAGATCAATTTGGCTTATGTGCCAACACAGGATAACCTTGCAGACCTTTTCACAAAGGCTCTGCCTCGTGAAAAGTTCGAAGCTTTTCGCAAAGCTTTGGGCTTACTCCCTTTTGTGGATTCGTCCACATAGCTAGACACTTCCCTATACATGAGTGCTAGCTCTTGTTCACCGCATCACTCCAGGGGGGATTTGTTACCATATTATAGTAGTGATGTGTGTGAACACACTTAGGACCGCCGGGGCACTTTTTCCCTCACTAGGAGGTTTTTTCCCCCGTGCATTGTATATACGCCCATTATCTTCTAGGACTTGTTATCTTTCATTTTTGGCACTCATAATACACTACAGTGTTGTGCTCAAGCTTCCTCATCTTCTTGAAGTTGTGTGTGCATTCCTGCAACCCTAATTCCAACACTCAGCTCCATTATAGCTATGGGAAAAGCTAGCTATCTTGCATCAACAATCCAATGATCTTGACTCCCCATGAAAGGGATGTCAAGTAAAGAAAGTAGTAAAGAGTTTCAAAGGAAGAAGTTAAGTTGGAGAAGTCTTCGTGTTGGAGGAGTCCACACACAAGGGCACACACCTTCATCTCACTACCCATGCACGTCAGAAGGGGTGCATGTCAAAATTATGGGGAGTATGCGCAACGGAAGCAATAATTGATGGAAAGATAAAGCAACATATATGAGAGAGAGCAAGAACATGCGAGATGTATAGAAAGCTTCTATATTACCTTCTATTTCAGCCACTCCAAAATTGGCTTAACCTTCATCTTCATGTGTTGGTTGTGTTGTGTTACTTGTGTTACAAAAAGTGAGGCATCCTGCCCTTTATACAGGGTTCACTAGGGCCAACCCTAGATCCCTTTTCCACCCACATGCCCACTTTATTTGGGGCATGTTCACACCTACATGACCTCTGTCTCTCACCCTTGATCACTTGTACATCATATATTTCAACACCTCCTCTCAGTGCCACCATGGGATAATGCCAAACATGAAGCAAGGTGAGCATTAGACATACAAGAACAAAATGACCCGCTCTCAACCATAGGATAGATGACAACCTAGGTAGCCTTTATAAATTAGGCTTTTACAAAAGTGATGAGTTATAGAGAAATGTGGTTCACTCCCAATTCTAGCAAACATGCTTCACTCTTCAACTAGAAGAGTTGCTTATCATGTGAGGAACTTACAAAATTCCCCTCAACCTTAGTAGCATCTTTGGTACCATCTCTTCCATAGTTGCTTTCGTACACCACCATTATTGCTCCTTCACTTTGATGAATCCATCTTCTTGCAAAAGACAATCTTTAAGTGGGATTTGGATGTACCATTCTTCATTACATTGGCTTCATTGATTGCATCTTCGCGCTTCTCCAATCCTTTCTCATGGTAGACACGCTTCATGCGTACATGTCTCCTTCCAATCATGCTAGCTTCCTTAGTCCAGCTACCACATAGACTAACACATGGCTGCCACCCATGTTTTAATAGCTTATGCATGTGCTTCTTAATATGCTTCTTGCTTCCACCTTCCACTTCATCATGATGTAAAAATACATACACCAATGTGAACATTGATTTAGGGGAGGTCTTACCACTTGTTTATCATTACAAGGGTAGTGTCTAACGCCATTACAATACGGTAGATGATTTCCATGCACATGAGTTCATAAAAAAAAATTAGGATCAGATTTCATGCTTGATGCGTTGATTTGCTTGGTTTTAGAAATTTTGCATACCTTGCACTTCCCAAGCAAGAACGGTAAAAAATAATATCTTCTTCCACTTGCCTCGAGCTTGAAAGAAATGAGGAAAAAACCTTTGATGCGTTGATTTGCTTGGTTTTAGAAATTATGCATACCTTGCACTTCCCAAGCAAGAACGGTAAAAAAATAAATTCTTCTTCCACTTGCCTCGAGAAGCTTGAAAGAAATGCGGAAAAAACCTTTGAGTGCTTAGAGAAAACCTTAGAGCAAAAGGTTTAAAGAAAATCTTGTAGAAAGGTTTACAAGAGCACCTTTGAAAGGTTTCAAAGAACCTTAGTAAAGAGGTGGTTTTTTTCTCTCTTTTAAAAAAACCTTGATAGAAAAGAGGCAAAGGTTTTTAAACCTTTAGAATGTGTTTTTTTTTTTTTCTTTGAAAAAAACGCGTTGTGAAGAAAACGTGAATGCACTGCTCGCTATGCCATGATATGCCGATCGCTGTTGTTGCCTTGCTGAGCTTGTGTTATAGAAAAAGCAAGGCTTGCCAAAGCACCTACTTAGCCACCATACAAGGTGGCCACCATACTAGATGGAAAAATGCAATGGACGGACGGTACGAAAACTTGATGGTGACGGATGATCGACGAAAAAACACACGTCACGAGACGAAAAAAATGCAATGGACGATGTGCTGCGGATGCGCCTTTTGATGATGTTGCCGATGAAGTTTCCCCTTTGAGGACATGCCAAATACATCTTCCACTCCTTCAACTGTCCACAAAGAAGCTCCCATGCACCTTTGAAATCTTCAAAGAAGATTGATGACGTAAAAATTGATGAAATTTCTTGAGACGAAAAACCCAGAGATTTACCAATTTGTTTGTGTTTTCTTCTCCTTTACCTCTTGTTCTTGTTCTTGTTGTTCTTCTTCTTCTTCTTATCGATGATGAGGATTGTCTTTGTCTTCTTCTTCTTCTTCTTCCAAGCTTCAAGAGCCTGTTGAATCTTCTCTTTGATGAAGCTCTTTTGTTGCCTTCCTTCTTGACGCCTTTTTGCTTCTCACCTTCTTTTACCACCATCCTTCTCGATGAGGATGTGAATGGCTTATGATAGTGAGAGAGAAAGAAAAGGGGATTGAAGGGGAACTTAGCCTTTGCAAGGCTTTGATACCATGTCAAAATTATGGGGAGTATGCATAACGAAAGCAATAGTTGATGGCAAGATAGAGCAACATATAGAGAGAGAGCAAGAACACAAGATGTATAGAAAGCTTCTATATTACCTTCTATTTCAGCCACTCCAAAGTTGGCTTGACCTTCACCTTCATGTGTTGATTGTGTTACAAAAAGTGAGGTCTCCTACCCTTTATATAGGGTTCACTAAGGGCTAGGGTTGGGCCAACCCTAGATCACTTTTCCACCCACATGCCCACTTTATTTGGGGTGTGTTCGCACCTACATGACCTCTTTCTCTCACCCTTTATCACTGTACATCATATATTTCAACAATGCAAACATAGAAGTATTTGTGTTGGAGTGCACACACAACACACACCTTCAGCTCACTACCCATCCACGTTATTAGTCTTGAAGTCCCTAGTGTGAACAGCACTACACACGGACACTTTTTACCCTGTGCTGGCTGGGGTTTTTTCCTCGTGTGAACACACATCAGCCCTAGGGCTAGGGCTATATTGTATTCCACTCATTTATTATCGAGTACTTTCCAGCATCGAGCTTTGTCTCTCTTGCTCTCTCAACTTGTCTATCACTATGTGTGCGTGTGTGGTGTCTGTGTGAGTGTGTAGAGCAACTTCTTCCTCATCGAACATTGGTATCAGAGCAATGTTATCAAAGTCTTGTTTTCTAAGACTGCGTTCCATCAAAATTGCCACTGGCTTTCACGTCTAATCTCGACTCGACTTCTTGCACTTGGCCTTGACGCCTTTCCTTTCATTGGTGTTGGCTCTTGTTGCGCTTTTCACAGCTGGTCTATTGGCTGTAGAGCCAATAGCTCCTTGCCACATGAGTCTGTGAAGTGGTGAAGAGAGGTGTACATTTCAACTTCGCCGCCAATCCTAGGTAAGCTTTTGATCTAGGGTTTTTGCCTCTCCTCTATACATTGGTCAGCTTTCCTTTCTGTTGTCATACACTCTAGGCAACCCCACACACTCATAGCTTTCAGAAGCTTTCGACATTGGAGTTTAGTCTCTACCGATTTTTGTTGTTTCTGTTGTCTAAGTACTGGCCTTCAATTTTTGACATTGGACTTTTGCGTCCGTGAATTCAGCCCAGTCAGCCACCATTCACCTTTCCATTTGGCATTGGACTTCTATGTCTATCAATTCTGCTTGTTCAGCTATTAAGTTACGTCAGTTAGCTTGGCCTAGTCAACAGTTCAGCCTTTAACTTTCCTCATTCAACACTTTCACATTTAGCGGCAGTCAGCTTCACTTATGCTCGATCAACCATTCAGCAATGTCCATCGCTTTTGCCTGGTCAGCAAATCAATCTTTGGCTTTTCCGTATCGGCATCAGACTTCTGCATTCAAGCAGCTCCATAAGTCAACTTTGCCTGGTCAGTCGTTCTTAGCGTTTGGCTTTTTTCATTCAGCTATTCTGCTTCAAGAACTCCGCATTAAAGCATTCGACTTTCAGCATTCAGGCTTTCAGCAGTTGGCGCTTGGTATTTCGCTCTTTAGGCAGCGTCAGCCATTCAACGCTCAACTTCAGTATTCAGTAGCTTTCAACATATGGATTTTCACATTCAACTTTCAGCCATCGGCATTTGGCATTTGATTGTGAATCCTATGTCAAATGTTAGCTTTGAGTCTTCAGCTATTGGCATTCAGTAGTTGGCCTTGTTTACTCAGTTTGACTTTTTGCTTCAGCACTCTGTGTTCGGCATTTGACTGTGGCTTCCACGTCAATAGTCAGCCTTAAGTAGTAAACTTTCAGTGTTTTAGGGCCGAGTTTACTATCTTAGCTGGGTTTACCCATTCAATAGTCGCCTTTCAGCTTTGACTCTGCATTTGGCATTCAAATTTCGGACTTCTGCCTTCGGCATTCGACATTTGGTTTTTAGCTTCCGTTAGCTGATTTAGTCAACCGATTCAGCATTCGTCTGCCACATCAACCAATTCAAATTCCGTCCGACAGCAGACAGCAGGCTGCTTTAGCGTCCATCCATCAGCTGGTTCCACATTCATCAGTTAGCTGATTCTGACTTGATGACTCCACCTTCAACTTTTGACATGTTGCTGCCACGTCAGCTTCTATCATGTTGGTTATATATTAGCTTTGACTTGCTAATTCCACATGAGCTTTCGACCTGCTGCGACGTCAGCTTCCAACTTGCTGACTCCACGTTAGCTTCTAATGATTCTGTGTCAGATTCTGACCTATAGATCCTGCGTACTGATTTTGTTTGCAGCTTTCGACCTGTAGATTGTTGATTTAGTAAGTTTGCACTTGTACTGGGCAGACATTTGAGGTACTCTGAGTCACTTGAAGCTACTGCTTATGTCAGATATACTTTACTTTACCCATTTCTTTGCTGTGTAAAATGTTCGGAAACATCATTGACGTCTTAACAGTCAGATGCAGTGCTTTATCTACTTCTTGTATATCATTATCAGATTCTAATTGGTACTTTGATTTGGTTGCTTCTACAAGGCACATTAAGCAACTGCTTGCCACCTTATCATGTGGTATAGTTTTGTGTGTTGATAATGCATCCTATCCCATTAAAGGCATTGAAAATGTGGAACTGACATCATGTTATGAGGACACATGTACTCTTGTTGACACTTTGTGTGTACATGGCATCCGCGAGAGTATAATTTCTGTCTCAACACTTGCAAAGCTGGCCTTAACATCCAGTTTTTTGATTGCTGCTACTTCATTTGCAACGCTTCTTCTTTCTGGTACATTGTGCAATGGACTTTACAAGCTTGACATGTCTAACATGAGTAGTGATCCTCATGCTAATGCAATGATTGCTTCCACATTACAGGTTATGTGTGATATTGAGTTCTAGCATGTTCGTTTTGGTCACCTTATCTTCACTTCACTTATGCGGTTACCACATTAGATTATGCTTTAGGAGTTGGCACCGAGATGTATTACTTTCTTTCCCAACTCCTTGTTCAAGCTGTCTTGCTGCTCAATTACGAATGCTAATGGAGTCATATTGTTACACTGTCTTAAGCTTGGTTGCCTTGTCACTATGCATAATTTAGGGTTCCTCTACATTAATCTATGTGGGATTACACATCTTCTTTATTTTGCCATACTGAGAGGTTGCTTTATACTCTCATGGTCTGGCTGGATGTATGTCCTGCTTACACGTCTTCTTTATAAGAATTTTTGGCCAAGTTTACTAAATCAACCCATTTCCATTGATGATTCCACCATGTCAACTTGTCCATTGACACATGCTATTTTTCAGATATATTGACATTTAGTGTGGACCTTGACATTTTATACATTGTTGTTATCCATAGTGATCATATCCTCTGCTTATTGTTGACTTAACTGAGCTTGTTTTGGCTTTGAATCAATCCTCTACTGTTGCTCTACTGACAATTAGTCAGATTCAATAGCCCCAATTTCCCATATTACTCTACTGCCATGGGTTATGCATTACTTGAAGATAATGCAGCCATTGTGATTTATTGATGGACATTAGTCGAACATGCACTGCCTATGGACATCCATCTCATTTGGTTTATATGACCCTTGTTGTTTCCACATTACCTCATGAGTCATTTTCTCCTTTTGCTGCTTTGGGAGTTAATAATCGGGTTCCAACCATACGTTTAGCTTTCAGCTACTACTGACAATCATCAGATTCAGCAGTTAATTTACTCCTGATGTTTCAGACATTGGGCTTTTGCACTATTTGGGTATCTAGTTCATACCAATTGAGGGGGTTCTCCTGCTATACCAACTTTTGATGCTAC